>NC_141818.1:4384885-4549885 GCF_982586985.1 Callionymus lyra | reverse complement strand
GAGTTATTAATACTTAAATTATCCAAAATGTATCTTTTATTTGATGATTTTCAACATAATTTTCTGTAATTTTATCCAATTTTTTCATAATCTTAGTAGACTATTTTTTTTTGTTATTTAAGAAACTTTTCTCAATCCATTTATTCTGGATTTTACCTCAAAGTTTAAACTGATTCATTCTGAATTTCATCATATAATACTTTTATCTCTTTTTTTATTAGTTTTGTTGTCTTTAGTGTATAATTTTGATTTAAATTAATAATTATTATAAATTCAAAATTAACGCTAATATGTATAACACGATTATAAAGTTTGATAAATGCAAGAAAAAACAACAATTCATATAACAGCGTTTTGTTCAGGATGAACAAGATAAAAAAAAGGTCTTAAGGTTCGACTGAAAAGCTAAAGTCGTCTGAACTGTGGACTCGAGCCTCAGAATCTTTTCTGTATCTTCTCCCGATTGTTGTTAGGCAAATTATCCTGCCGCTCTTGTTGAGACTCGGCTTATCTAAATTCAATCTCAAATTGATAGAAAGAGCGGGAGGCGGCGGCGGAGGAGACAGAATGTATAATCTGGACTATCAAAGTTTGTTATCAGCCTCAGAACTTCACCTGAATCCAATCTCTGGAGGAGAAAGTTCACTTCCAAACTATTTTATTGGAATGACTTGGTGTAAACTTTGAAGGTTCATCAGGCTTGTGTCACTTTTTTAATATGTTGTTTATTCCGTTGTCGTTTATTTTGCTTTTGAGTTGTGGGGCAACAGAAGGTTCCTGAATTAGAGTGTGTTATTTTTAAGGTCTTTCATCCTTATTCTACAACATAAACATTTTACCATCTGATTTTTGTTTTTACTTTTTAAAACACAGTTAAAGATTCTATAATTCCATTTCTAACCTATCTTGTTTCGTTGTTTTACTTTGAAACTTCCTGTTTGCCTTGTTTCCAAAATGTGTTTGGGACAACTGCGCCTGTTGCTGTGCCTCAGAAGTTGTGGCTATGAAACTAGTTAACATTACAGCTGTTCCACAGCAACAGGCGCAAGATTGCAACCTCCATTGTACGGTATGTCACGCCTGGATTCATCCCTTGTTCTATTGTCCTAAAATTTGTTGTTCCAACAGGTTTGTTGTTTGATTAGTTCAAGTTTTGGATGCTTCCTCATCGAGCTTCAATCTGTTTCTGATTTTCAAAATTGTGAATTAACCTTTGTAACTACTTCATGTTCAACTCTAGTCAACTACTTGCAGTATTTGTCGAAAGAATGAAATATTAAAAGTAAAAAAAAAGAAAATGAATTCAAGTTTTTTCGCCCATTCTTTTTTTTGTTATTTATTATTATTTTAATTTCACAAAATAACACTAATACAAAATCATTTTCATAAAATATGCAACACTAGCTGAGATTTTTGTAAATGGTAGAAAACAGCAAATAATATTTTTAAGAATTAAATTTAGTTTTATGTTTTTGATTTTCCATTTTGCATGGACTTGATAGCACCATTCATCGTCCGATCGCAACAGATTCCGAGAAAAAAATGACGCAGACACTGGAAAGAGTTTAAAAGAAAAAAAAAAGGAAACGTTGACTTGCAACATTTAAAAAGTTGTAACTTGCTTAAGCAACACAATCTAATTTCATTTTAAACTTTTGAAATGAGACAAAGAAAATGAGCCTATTCACAAACTATTTTAGTAATAATAAGGGTAGTAGTAGTTTGCGTAGTTTTGGTGATTGCTCCTGATGATAAGATTCCAGGGTTGAGTCAGTACTTGGGTGACTTAGGTCAGTCTGTCAAACTGAGCCTGAGAAACCTGGGTGTTGTATTTGATAAAGACATGTCTCTTGTTCAACACTGCAGAAAACTGACCAGAAACTGTTTCCTTCAACTGAGAAAAATCTCTAAACTTAGGAAAATGTTGTCACAACATGATCTGGAGCTTATAATTCATGTGTTTGTGTCTTCTTGTCTGGACTATTGTAACAGTTTGTTTTCATGTCTTAACAAGAAGGATCTGTCTCGTCTGCAGTTAATACTAAACTCTGCAGCGAGAATTCTGAGCCGCTCTAGTAGAAGAACTCACATTTCTCTGATCCTTAAAACTCTTCACTGGCTTCCAGTTTCTTTCAGGATCAACTTTAAAATTCTGGTTCTTACTTTCAGATCTATTCATGGTCAGGCTCCTCCTTACATCACTGATCTGATCCAGCCTTACACCCCAGCTCGGGCTCTGAGGTTTGAGGATCAGAATCTACTGATGGTTCCTGAACACGGTTCAGGACCAGAGGAGAGAAATCTTTTCAGGCTGTTGCTCCTAAGCTTTGGAACGATCTTCCTCCCTCTCTGTGTTTGATGATCTACTGACTCCTTTAAGAAACATCTTAAGACGTTTCTATTTGTTCAGGCTTTTCCTTGATTTTCTGGAACTCCTGTTGTGTTCTCAGTTTTATCTTGGCCTTTGAAGTGTAGACTTTATTGAGTATTGTTTTGATTGTTAAAGCGCTTTGTGACCCTGGTCTGGAAAAGCGCAATATAAATAAAAATTACTTACTTACTTACTTACAACCGCCCTGGCCTTTTTGGCTTTTGGTTACAGAGACCAAAAATCTGGCTTAAAGGGAAACCAAGATGACTCAAGTGTCCTTTATGGATATAGATTATTATACTATATATGATACTAGAGCTGCACGGCCAGTATAGAGCAACTGTGAATTGTAAACCATGAATTTTCACGTTAAAAATGTGTCAAATGACAAAGATCTTTCTCATTTGAACACATAAAAAATGTAGGCTCCGCCATCTTGGTTTAATCAGGTCCATTATTTAATTTACCACTACACTAAAAGCAAAGAGTTAAACTAATCCTCGTTCTACATTGGACTAGTACAAGGACAATATACCACAAATGTTCAGGAAACTAAATATATTTAAATTAAATAAAGAACATTATTTTTGAGAAGTAAAAGCTACTAGAAAAGGTTGTGTGGATTTTTATTTATTTTTTATTTTTGTATTTATGTGGTTTTTGTCTTTACTCGCCAAGTTTGTCGATACAATGAGTGAACATTTCTGCTTTTTTTTGGAAAAGATTCAGCTTTGATCTTTTTAGAAAAGTGTTTTTAAAATGTTTAAACCTCCACCTACCGAGCTCTGAAAATATGAGGCTTCATGAAGCTTCGTAAGAACGTCACTAGAACGATATATAAGGCATCTCTCAGCTGATGAAGGATAGAGGATGAAGCCTCACAAGATGGCAGATGGAGATCTTTATTATCTTTGATGATAACGGTGGACCTTTTTTTCAGGGTTAAAAAATGAGACTTCGTGAAGCTTCATCAGTCCTTAGACTCTCATCATCCCTGTTAGTATCCGGAAAGGTTATTAACACAGCGAGACGAGACGGAGAAACGGACGTTGTCCGACACCTACTTCTAAAATCTACCTCGCCGTCTTGATAACGGGGACGACATTCTTCTTTATTATTCCTTCACCTTCAAGCCTCCACAATCACATCCCGCCTTATTAAAAGGACTATCTTGGCACAAGGCGTCCTCTCCATCTCAGTGAAGGTTCCACTTGCTCCGCGTCAGGTGATTTATCGAGACAATAAGGGCCGATTAGTTAGCCTAAAAAATGGCGGGGCCGTGAGAAATACCCGCCTTCATTGGACAAGACAGCGAGGTCCTCGTCAGACGAGCGCTGAGGAGCCTGTGCTTCCCTTTTCTTCCTGGTCCGGTGCGTGGAGAGGAGTTGACAAGTGGAGGATGATGGAGAGATGTTGGGGATCACTCGGGACGGGGAAGTGGGGGGAGATTCGACGGAGATGCTTCGGCATTGAATGTTAATGAAGATTGAAGAGAGACGTGGAAATAGTTACGAGCGAAGGAAGATGGAGGTAGAGGAGCTGACACGAGCCGGTCCAGGTCTGGGACACGGACAGGCAGCAACGTATTGAAGCGATCGTTCAACCGTGATTCAAACTTCACTCACTTTCTACTCAGCTTCATGTCGACCGGGAGTCGGGATTATTTCAGTAATAATAGTAATAATTATTTTGAGTAATTTGTTCCTTTTTAGACAAAAATGTTTGTTCATTTTAATGTAGCGAAGATGTTTTCAGGACACTTGAAAACATCGAAATACCTGCAAACTGCCCGTCTTGGATGAACTATCGTATATATATATATATATATATATATATCGCAATGTTGTTTTTAATGATACTGTATAGATAAAAAACAAAATAGAAAAAGGGATGAATCCAGGCGGGAAGTACCATTCAATAGAGGTTACAATCTGGCGCCTGTTGCTGTGGAATAGTTAGTTTAAACTGTGCAGCTGTAAACCTTTTTTTAATTTTTTTATTTCACATACAAATAGCGGAAACTTCTGGCCTCTAGATGGCAGCAGTCACTACGTCCTCCGCGGCTAAAGGAACAATAAAATCCTGTGCTATCCCGGCGATGACTGAGGACGAGAGGATACAGTCGACTCCAGACGCTTTTAAAGCTGATGTTTGGACATATTTTGTTTTCAAAACAAATGAAAGCGACTTTGTCAAGAGTCGTGTGGTCTGTAAATTATGCAACACCAGAGTGGAGTACTCGACAATACTACAAATATATCCTTGTTACTACAGTATCACAACATATTGTATTGTTACCCCTGTATCCTGATACGTATCGCCATATTCTTGCCAATACACAGCCTTGAAAAAAACACACAAATATGGTAGATGACGGAGATAACCAACAAGGTGAAGGTAGAGAATCTGCCGTGGCGACATCTAGTGGCTGTTGATCGTAACAGAAGACGTTGTTGCAGAATAAATAAAAAAAGGTGGATCATGGCAACACCGAGTACAATCAAGGGAAGTCGACGTGCGAGTCCCTCCGACGGCGAAAGGTCAACTTGTAAATGACGCTCATAAATAAAATATTGCAGCTTTATTCAAATAGACGTTCCTGCAGGTGAGTCGGCTTATTCACCGCGTCAGCAAGTGTGTCGCCCTCGCCGCCCTCGCCGCCCTCGCCGCGATCAATCAAAGCACAAACACCCCTGAAGGTGCTCAACGGATTAATATTAATCAAGAATTGATCACGGACCCCAATCTCTGGACCGGCCATTATTCACAATAGAGCATTTTTCCAAACCCTTGACCCAACTTTAAAAACTCACATCTTTGCTGGTGTGAAAAATGTGGCAAAGTAGATGAAGTGCAGAAGGAAATGAGGTATTCGAACAAGAGAACAAGTCAATCTATTTACAACTTATTTTTTGACGGAAATGTCACGAAAACCTGACCCCAGTCCAGCATCGTTTGAGGTGAATCATGTACGTAACTTTTCCATTTTCTTTTTTTTGAAAGAATAAGCACAGAAAGAAGGAAATTGGTCGCGTCGTTGTCGCTGTTGAGAATCCAAATAAAAGATTACATGATTATTTTTCTTTCAACAGAACCTTATAAAAGAAAAATATATTGAGAAAAAAAAAGGGTTAAAACCCTGTGTATTACTGTATATTTTTTAACAAATGAAATATATAAAAAAAAACATTTATATTAAATAACCTTTGAATTAAAATTAAAAAAAATAAATGTAATAAAATAGTGTGTTAAGTCTTTGTTTTTAACGGGTTAATTAAAAAATTAAATTAAATAAAACATGTATCTTTTATTTTGAAAAAAATATAGAAGATAAAACTGTATATTGTAACTAAACAATTGTTGGGGAAGAGAAAAAAGGCATTCAAATGAGCAATTTTATTTTGGAATCAAATGTTTCCGACAGATGAAATTAAATTAAATTAAATTAAATTAAATTAAATTAGGTCATACAAAACATTTTATTAATTTCCTTTATTTTTCAGTGCATTTAAAAAGAAAAAACTTTTAAAATATATATTTTTTAAGTGTTTAAAAAGTTACTTTTAAAGACATGTTCTTGTTAAATTTTTTTTACTTGACCCGACTTCACTTTATTAACCACACAGTCACAGCGATCTCCGCCAACATTCATGGAAAGTAAATCAAAACTGCCGACTCCGGGTTTTTATCGTGACAAAGTGGCTTCACATCCGTGAACGCGAACGTAAAGTTGATTCCAACAGGGTTCCGCGGGAGCAGATCGAGAGACGACCGTGGGCAACTCAATGCAACACAATAGACCATTGTTTTGACATTACATTACTCACCTGAACACAGAGGACTGTGAGGGCGAGAGAAGAGATGGAGGCGCAGGAGGAGACAGTAATTAAAGGAGAAAAGAAAGTCTGTGCCAGGTGCTGACTCAGCAAATCACAAGATCTTCCTTTAGGAAAATACAAAAATTCTGTTGTACTTTATATCATAAGTTGTTAAAAACCACCTGCATTAATTGCCTAAATTGTGAGGAAAAGTCCTGCAGATGTGTAAGAAGTGTAAGGCTGTCAATAGAAAGGCTGTTATCCCAAAAAAATACTTTTTGAATAACTTTTTATTTAAGGAAGAGATATGTACGGTGTTAGCGATGAATGAGCGTATCTGTTTCTGTTTGCCCCCTATTGTTTGAAAAATGTAATTGCAACAGTGTAAACAGTGGATTTTACATGTATGATGGGTCAGTTTCCTGATATCTATACTTTGGCCTTGTTAAAAATGAGTGCAAACGCTGTCTCTGACCCAAATTCTGACCCTGCTCTAGTAGAAGAACTCACATTTCTCTGATCCTTAAAACTCTTTCCTGGCTTCCAGTTTCTTTCAGGATCAATTTTAAAATTCTGGTTCTTACTTTCAGATCTATTCATGGTCAGACCTTCCATCAGTGATCTGATCCAGCCTTACACCCCAGCTCGGGCTCTGAGGTCTGTGGATCAGAATCTACTGATGGTTCCTGAACACGGTTCAGGACCAGAGGAGAGAAACCCTGTTGCTCCTAAGCTTTGGAACGATCTTCCTCTGTGTTTAATGATCTACTGACTCCTTCAAGAAACATCTTGAGACATTTTTATTTGTGTGTTTTTACTTTTTTAGTCTTCATATTCCCCTCTTGGACTATAATCCCACAGGATCTTGTCTTTCGTTGCTTCCTGAACCTTTTGTTCATCCTTTGGGTTTGTTTTTCAATTTGACTCCTTCAAGAGGCAGCTGTAAACTTTCCCCCTTGTTCAAAACCCCAGTGTGACTCCAGAGCAGGGGGAAAAAAAAGGGTGAAAAGAGGAAAAAAGGCTGATGAAATGTGAGCACAGAGGGGCAGCGGGCGAGGATGAGTTGTGCACCAAATGAATTTCGGAGAGAAATCTGTTCCAGTGGTTGCTCTCCGGAAAAAAAAAGTAGCTTTGAGACGGACTACGTCCCGGGTTCCAACCGAGAACCGCTGCAATTACCGATCCGTAATTTGGCTGTCAGCGGCGTCTCTGGATCTTCAAGTTTACATTTCAAGAAGAAGGATTTGATGATAAAATGAAAAAGGGAAAATAAAAATATAAAAAGAAAAATTCCTGTTGGTATGTTTTACTACTTTGCTCTACTTTTTTCCACTGAGTTTTTTTCTTTTGTTTAATATTAATAAGGATTTATTACATGTTATTATTAGAGTTCTGGGAACTTTTAACCGTACAGTCGCTTCGGGACCACTTGGATAAAGATAACCTGGTTGATAAAAATCATAAAAGTTACGAACACTAGTTAAATTAAACGCACACAGATCAGAATAAAAAAAAACAACAGTTACAGAAGCAAAAAGACAGAACTCGGCAGAACAATAGTTTTATTAGTAAAATGAAAAAACAATAAAAGCATCGAAAGAAAGATTTGCATTATTGTACATTTTAGAAAGAAAAATAAATAAATAAAAGGTGAATAAGAAAAAAATAAAATAAATTGAAAACTGAGAAACTGTCGTGACATTGCTGTGGTTGTTATCAGTTTATCTTTTTAAATGTTTAGTTACAAAAAGGTATATTTGAATTAAATATAGAATTGTTTGGCCAAAAAATAGAAGATAAAACTATAGATTTGAAACCAAACAACTGTCAGGCAACAATGTTCTTCTCTATTCAATAAATTAAATTAAATGAGGTCAAAAAAAGTATTTTATTAATTTTCTTTATTTTTCACTACATTATTTTCTTTCTTTTTTCAATACATGTTTTTTAAGTATTAACCTTTTTTTTACTTGACCAGTCGTCACTTTATTAACCACCACAACACACACAGTCATGTCTGCCAACATTCATGGAAAGTAAATAGATCTATTAAAAAATAAAAATACAAAAAAATCCCAAAAAGCAAAATCAAAACAATTATATAAGCTAAAAGACATAACTCAGAAGAACAAACTAACAAACAAAGAAAAGTGAAGATACCAAGATTAGATAAAACAAAACAAACGTAGCAGTCAACACAAGAGTTCCGCAATAAATAAAATAAAAATAAAGCACATGAAGGTTCACTAAGCCAACCAAGAAAAAAACAAGAGAAGAAAGTTTAGCGAAAACAAATGTACAGGAGATCTGACACCACGGACTTGAACCAAGAAGCTCCTGTCTGCAGGATTAAGTTCTAGCCATTCATCTGTTTGGGGAACAAACACGGATTATGACAAATACAATTGTGAAAATACAGATGTATATTTGAAATAAAGAAGGTGTTAAAGGCATTAAAGATAAAATAAAAAGACATAACAGCAGCTGTAGCGTATTACTTAAGAACTGGGATCGACATTTCTAGGAAACTACAATAAAACTCGACATAATTACAGCACTTTAAATCCAGCGCGTCAAACCCACAGCTCGCCTTTGACTTCCATATATTTGGCTCTGAATGTAATAATAATGTGTATAATTGAAGGCCGCTCCTCCCAGTACTCCCACCACTCACGACAAAGTGTCACGATCTGAAAGTGGAGGTGAGGTTGTTGTGCTAGCTCGCTCATACTACATTACTCAGCAGGTTCAGGGCAAGACACAAGATTTGCTTTGACCGAGAAGGAGAAACAAAAAGGACAGAAAACGAACCCCGACCTGACAGAGCCTGGAAAGCTTGATCGACACAGAAACCCTTTTTTCTGCATCAAGGCAGCGCCAGACGACTGCGGGGCTCGTGGGAATTCAACCTGTCTTTCAATGTAAATAAGGTTTACTGTACTGTGGCGAGTCCTCTTGCTCATGTAATTACCTTTTCCAAGGAGTAACAAAGACTGTGATCAAAAAACAACAATAAATGTGAAATAAATCAAAAAAAAATTCAATTTCCATCCGGATTCAGGAAGGTTTTGAAGGATTTGACAATAATAGTATAAGGGATGGGTATTGATTGTTTTTTTAGTCTTAAAAACAGAATAAAAATTAAGAAATAATCCAAAAATAATTTTGATTTTCCTGGATACAGTTGTGTAGTTGTTAGCGTTACGAAGGTTGTTGGTTTGCTTCCAGCTTAGAGCAACATGAAACCTTTCTGTGTGAAGTATATATGAAAACACTGTGGTTTTCCTTCCACTGTCAACAACATTCATGGTTTGATTAAAAACTAAGACATTTCCTGTAGGTGTGTGCGTCTCTGTGTGCCCCAGGTGAAGCTGGCTCTCGCCCTGAATAGCTGGGATCGGCTCGAGAGGACAAAATGATTAGAATAAGAGGTAGAAAATGAATGAATAAGGATCCTCTGTTGCGGTGGAGTACAACACCAACTCATTTTCAAGCACAAGACAAACTAAAATCTTGAGTTTATCAAGCAAAAAATAGAGTCAAATCACTCAAACACAGAAAAAACAAAAAACCTTAATGTACTTGAGGTGAGAAAATGTTGGGCCTTTATTGTTTAAGTGTTTGGGTTGCTAAGTATCATCATTAGAGATTTGAAAAGTCAATTTTAATTTAAGTTAAATTTAGATTTTGGACTAGAGCAAAGTGATTTCATCCCAGTGAGCCAGGGTTTTTCAATAGGTCATGGAAATTTGGATCTTTAGATGATGTATGTTCTGGATATAAAGTCTACGTTACCACCGACAGAAACTGCTTTTTGTCATGGAAGCACTTTTGCACCCAATTTAACTTCATACAAAAACCAGAGCGAAGCCCTTGATCTAGAAAAGCAGGGAGGAGTCGCTCTGAAAGTTGGCCATGTTTAACTTTGAAAGCAAAGATTATCAATAGATTACTAAAATTCAAGGAATGCTGGATAAATGTGGATTTATTTGACATTGTCCTGCAGGATAGTTGGCTTGAAATTAAATATACTTTGTGTTGGAAAAGGAAAAAAAACGAGAGAATATTGAAGGGTTGAATAAGTAGATCAGGTGAAGGTGGACGACTTGCGGTATCAAGAACTGACAGGAAATGCAGAAAAAAAGGAGATATGTTCAATTTGGGATATAAATGAATAATTGATTAACAGTTCAACGCAGTACAAAGTTGTTCCACGACACAAAAACAATCCGTCTGTTATTCGTGTTGTTTGTTGTTCGTCTGTGAAGCGACAAGATTTCCGGGGGTGAGTAACAAATGATTTAATTTCAGTTTACTCTCCTTGATAATCAGACGCTTAATAAAAAATACAGTCTCAGTTCCACACTGATAGAAGCAATTTCTGAACTCTGCGGGAGAAGCGCCGCGGCTGGCTAATTTAATCCAAACACCCGTGCGACGACGCTTTAAATGGGTCGTTGTCGTGCGCGCTTTCTCTGAAGTTCAATAACACTTTTTTTCTGGTTCAAACATTCATTTATAAAATCTCAACCTCCGGGCCTGTGGTTGTTATTGTGGTAATTAAATGTTATTTACAGAAGAAATAACATTGTTTTTTAGCGTTGAACGACTTCCCTGCATGTAACGTTCAGACAGATGTTTGGAAATAATTAGTAAAGATTTCAACTATGGACGATTTTCATTAGTTATTTTTATCTCTATGTTCTAGTTCATTGTTAATGTCATTTTTCCTTGTTCAATAGCTTTGTGTGTGTTAAATGTATTTGTGACATTTGACACACACATACTGTATATGTATATATGTGTATATATATATTCACTCTGCCAGGCATCTCTATGGACAACCCCTGGACCAACACGGTCCTCCAGACCAATATTTTTTTTAATATATATATATATATATATATATATATATATATATATATATACCGTATTTTAGAGGTGTTGGAAAATATTGATACAGCGATGTATCTTGATGTTTATTTGCATGATATTGTATATTCGACAGCATTGTAACAATAAAAATAATATTAATAACGATAATACTAATAGTTGTTATTTGTGGCTTAAAATCACATTTAATTTTATCCTGTATTTCTTAATTGCTTTAAAATATTGTGTGGTTAAAATAAAAGTTTTTTTTTTTCTCCTTACGATTAACATGCAAAAATGAACGCTGTTTGTTCAATTTTGTGTTGCGATTTAACTTCCAGCCATTAGATAGAAGCAGGCATTAAATCTTACAAGCTCCAGGTGATGACTGAGGACGAGAGGATACAGTGGACTTCACTAGCTTTTAATGCTGAAGTTTGAATATATTTTGGTTTCAAAACAAATGAAAGCATTTACGACTTTTATTCATATGGTCTGTAAATTCTTCAACACCAGAGTCAAGTACTCGACAATACTACAAATATATTGTTTTTTACTACAGTATCATAATATATTGTTTAATTTCCCGTATATCGTGATACGTATTGTATCGCCAGATCCTTGCCAATGCACAGGCCTGAATTTGTTCCTTTATTTAATAATGTATTTGTATATTTAGCTTTATATTTAGCAAATATTTTTCAGTTTTTTCTTTTTTTTTTAAACTTATTTCAAGTAAAATAATTTGTATTTTAGTCGTTAATACTCTTATCTATCAACTCCATGTTATTACTTTATAATTTCTTCTTGTTAATTAAAATTAAGTAATTTGCTTAATATTAATGAGTAGATTGATCAGGGATAACATATAAGGTTACTTATTATTTACTCATATTATTATATTTTATTTTGAAGCTTAGACACTGACATATGTTTCTCCATGACAATGTTGTTTTTAATTTTTCCTTATTTTATCTTAAGCAAACATGCTTTTATTTTATTTAGTTGTTTATACTTTTTTTTGTTTATTTGTGGTTACAAACCTTATTTTCATTTATTTAATATGTTTACGTAAAAAGCAGTCATTTTTTCTTGCGGTGGTTACCTATTTTTATATGTTCATTTGTTTGAATTAGTGTATCTTTTGTGTGATTAAAGTTGTATCTGAGGAAGCAAAAATATAATAAAAATAATTAAAACATTTTCGACCCAGATGACTTGTCATTAACTGAAGTCAGAATTTGACATGTCATTTTTCGAGTCAGAGATAAGTCAGCTTACAAGCTAAAAAGATGTAGACTATTATAAAAAAAAAAAAGAAGATGTTTGGTAAAAAAAAAAAAGGTCAAAGTTTGGGTCAAAAGCTGAGCGTTCTCGCATGAATGAGAATGAGAGCGAATCAATGCGGCTCACTCAGAGAAACGAGAGGTGAAGGTGAGAGATAAACTGCTTCTGCATTTCGGAACCATGAGACACACTTTTTTTTCCACGATCCTCCGTCAGAAAAACCCTCAAAAAAGTTACGACAAGTCTTCGACGGTTCCTCGAATCGGTCGCTATTTATTTAATTCCAAAGGTGGCGCTGTGGAGCCGAACGGCGTATTTTTTTTTGAGGGAGAGACGATCACTTTGGACTACATCTTCTCTCACGACCACATCTAAAACCATTCGCCGAGATCCCCTCTCTCCGGAGAAGACTTCAATGATTTATTAAGCGCCTATCAGGTTTTATTAATGCTTGAAATCCACCAACCTACTTGCAGCAATAAATGGTCCACACTCTCTCTCACACACACACACACACACACACACACACCCACACACACACACACACACACGCGCCGTCGTCTACTGAATTAATCTCGCACGCACACAAACACTCAAGGCGCGGGACGGCGACGGTCATCTTTCTTCTTAATGTAACATGTTAAATTTCCAGGGCGGCGGCGTGCGGATGAAAGGTTGCACGTCTCACTCGTTTGGCAATATGTATTTGATAAGAGCCGTAAATCAAAGGGCCCGGGGTGGGCCCCTCGGGGGGGGGGGGGGGGGGGGGCGGCACGGAACATGTGTAATTGAAAACCGCTCGTAAACAAGCAGATTGAGCGTGTGCATAAGTGAGACTTACGGGGGAGTCCCTTGCATCTCACCCCGAGTAGATCGGACAGAGAAAAGGCAAAAAAAAAAAGGAGAGAGTTTTTGCAAATGGACGTCCAATTTCCAAATGTTTTCCAGGAGCTAATATCCCGTCGTGTCGCACATCATCCGAGCTTTTGTTCCTCCTTGTGACGCGAACGTCGGCTCTTGTTTGGCGACATGGGATGTGGAGCGAACGAGCTCCGGCTAAATTACCGTCACAGATTAATGAGGTGTTGGGGGTGGCGGGGGGGGGGTGGTCCGGCAGCGCCCCCTTTCTGCTGTCAGACTCATCACAGTGAGCCTTAGCAAGGGAGAAAAGAGAAGAAGGGGGGAAAGAATTCCGGCTAATCCTCCCGACTTTAGTGACCCATTTCCAAACGCCGTTATGAGGGCTATAAGCTCCCCGGTCAACACAGCGAGAAGTTTCTACTTACGCCGGCTTTTAAATCGCGCGTGACGGGGAAGAGGAAGTTTGGCGTCAGCTTTCCACTCATGTCACTACCTAACTTTTATGTCTTTATTCATCTACTTGTGGTTATTCTAACAAGGAAGGAGGCGCGGTTTCCGATGATTCCCTCTTCAGAGTTGGAACGTATGTAGACGTGAGGGCGGAGCTTAAAAGTCCTTCGGCGTTAAAGGGCTGAAAATGAACTTTAAAGAACTTGATTTGGAGTTTTATAAACGGGTGCCTTTACCCTGGTTTCGCTCCAAAATTGGTCTCGACGCTGGGTTATTTTTATCGCCTGTAAAATAGAAATAGTACAAATCCATCATATGACTCACACAAGAGCTGAAAAATGATTGTTTTCTTATTAATGAAAAATGACTGAGCAAGAGTGATGGAGTATAATAATGCAACAGAGACTATCAGTGCGTTCTACCTCATATTTCCTTGTACAAGTAAAATTAGTGATTTCAATTCCACTTTTAAATTAATAGTTTGTCGTTTTCTTCTTACATCAACTAAGGGTTGGGAATATTTTAAGAATAATTTATTAATTTTTAGAGTTATAGGAAAACATGTATTTCAATTTCAGAGACTGTTAAGCTAGCTGCTAGGCCAACATCCTGCACTAATAGGAAGTACTCCAGGTAAATAACACGAGCACACTGGAAGAGCTTCCGATGGTATAAAAGTACTTCCTGTCTGTGTAGGATGTTGGCCTAGAGGCGTCGGTTAAAAACAACCATAACATATAAACTTTGGATGTTTTTTAATTGGATGAAGATGAAGGCGACGGCAACTGATCTCCGGTCGCTACATTAAAATGAACAAACATTTTTGTCTATAACTCTAAAAGGACAAAGACTACTCTGAAAATAATCCCAACCTTTAGTCGACATGAGGGTGAGTAGAAAATGAGTTTAAATTTTGAGTGAACTAGCAGTTGCGTGACACGTGATAAGATCGTGCAGGTGATAAAATATTTTAGCACTCGTCCTAATAGGCGGTAATCATGACAAAGAAACCGTCCCATTGGTTCATTTTTGAACTTATTCACTGAGCTGTAACTTCAAAAATATTGCTCCCATGTAATGTCAATAAAGTTGTTAATGTATTTTGGTGTACGCCCGTGATTGGACTCGTGGTCATCACAAGAAAGAGGGAAGTAAATAAGTTAATCTCCCCTGGTTGGATATGTTTAGTACAGTGGCTAATGTATATTATAGTTATAAATGAAAAGAAAGTCAGAGTAAATTGTGTAGAATTTATTCGTTATCATCAAATGCACCAACCTACAACTTTACCTCATTTGCACTATATATTTATATACTATGCACTATATTTGCACTTTGTCATCCCTTGCACTTTGTTGTTTTTATTTGCAATGTTCTTGGTTTTATTAATCTATCATCTGCTGTGAACTGGAAACCCAATTTTCTCCGAAGGAGTTCTCCAGAGGGATTAATAAAGTCTATTTTAATTCATCTAGTGTTTTGTTGGGGGTCGACTTTGATTGAAACTGCTTTGATGATTCATCCGTCGGGTTACTCATGCTAGCTGAACACAACATTCACACATTCAGCTGAGTTTTATATATTTGTCAAGAAGCCATCGGTCGGTTTGTCATTTCTGACAAAATCAGTTAAACCATCAGTTAAGAAAGTTAAAAAAAAAAATGGATTTGATGTAAAAAAAAAAACAACAACATAATAATAATTTGGTCTTTGACATTCATAACAAAACAAATGATCATTATGTATTGCATACTAGGAAAGAACGACGAATCAGAAAACTATTCCCTTCAAGGTTGAAAAATAAAATAGGGTTCTAAAAAATAAATGAATAAACTATAAAGTTGGGGGCTTAAGAACATTAGAAACTATACAAGTTGTATCAACTTATTACCTGAAGATAGACCCAAATCTCATCTTCAACATACAACCCAGCATCAACTTCACAAGCACTTTGAAGCATGTTTATTTATTTACAACATACATGAAACACATTTATAAATAAATATTGCGATCTAAACAATCTTACACTTCTTTTTTTTAAATTCTTCATGACTTGTCACCTGAGCTGAACGAAGGTGAGGCCCGCGTGTCCCCCACTTATTTATTCATTGAACGTTGCACTTCTTCTGCGTGTGTGCTATCAGCTGCCTTCCATCACAGCGCCCCCTGTTGGCCGTCCACCCTCACCCTCTCATTTGTTAATTTAAATAAATAGATCTGTAGAATAAAGAACTTAATATAATGAAACTCTGAAATCAAAAAAGCTACTATTAATGGAAATAAGCCATAAAAAGGATTTCTATATATCAAAAATGACAAACGAAAGTAACTATTTATAACGACAGTTATCAAGAGTTCATTTTTTTTTTCCGTCTTCATTTCCATGTTTTTAAATAATCGTTATTAATAAGTGCTCAGTCAGCGTTTTCAAAAGGTCTTCCATGTGAGTTCATGTTTACAGACCCGGGAGCAAAGGTCCTTCCGGTTGGGGGAGCGTCTTTGATTCCAGGAGCCGCCCCGAAATCCCCATTCAACAGTCTGTTATTGTGCAACTGTAAAAATCGCTTCAGTCCGAAGAGACAGCCTTGTGTGGTTTTTCTAACTTTGGACACATTCCGTCGAGAAAAAAGTATATATTTATATATATTCACGGCAAAACCAGAAACCCTTAGTGCAACTTTGTCCTGAAGAATTTCCCCCATTCCAGCACGGGGAGGTTTTTTTCGGGACCACAGACAACAGCCTCCTTCGATGGATCTAGCACAATGGTTTACAAATACTGCAGGAATATTTCAACATCTACGCTTTAGCATAAATAACAGAAAACAAACATATTATTGGTGTAATAATGTGAGTGGTCTTCCTTTGGCTAAAAGAGGCTTCACTCCACTCTGCGTGGCGATTTTGTCACTTCGTCCACTGCAAAGGCATTACAGGTGAATCGTACCCGACCTCCCCCTCCCTCCCCGGCCATTCCTCCTTCTCGGCTTTTGTTGCGCGCCTGAGTCGGTTACAGATTGTCTTGCAGCCTCTCCATATAGGTTCTGATCTCAGACTGGCCGAGGTCCATATCGTGGCAAACCCACTTGATGTCGTCCTCGTTCCCGTTGCTCACTAGGACGGATGAGTTGCCGTACTGGCCCCCTCCTGAGTTGGGCAGGACGGTGGCGTACGACGTGAATTTGACACGTTTGCGTTTGGCGGCCGCGACCGCGGCTGCAGCCGCCGCCCTCGGGGAGTTGTTCAGGTGCTCTGCTTGGCTTTTGGGGTCTTTGCAAGCAGAGGAGATGGCGGACAAGCATTGGTGGGACTCCTGCGCGGACCTCGGTAAGGTTTGACCGTGAGGGATTCCTCTGTGTTTCCCGCCGGTCATGGTGCCCATTCCACTTCCCATGAGGGTGTTTCCAGCGCCATTCAGCAGGTACTTGCTCTCCTCGTACACTCCCTCGCTCCGGTCTATAATGGTGGTACACTCGTCCGGAAGCCCAGCCTGGCAATGCTCCGCGTGATCGCCAAGCATGTCGGCCTCGGTGCCAAGCCACACCCAGTCATGGGCATGGTTCATGTTGCCGCCGGCTTCCAGAACAGGAACCTGCTTGTGGCGGTATCTGTAAAGGGAATCACACATGAAGAGAAACTGCTTGTTAAGGCCAACAAATAACACTCATTTATGGTTACAAACTGTCCCAAAGTTTTCCTATTGGATTAGCAAACATCCCAAAAATAGCTGAAAAATATGAATCTCTTTGCCACTGTAGTTTACTTTATATATTAGACATACAAAAACAAGAAACTTTACCTGAACGCGAAGCTGACGCAGTTGATGAGGAAGACCAGTATCGCCAAGCAGAAGACTCCCAGGAGGGCATACATGCCAATTTCCAGATCCGAAAGACCTCTGACTGGCTGGGTCAGCTCTCCTTCTCCGGTCCCGGGCACTTCCACCTGTGCCGGGATGATGCCATTGTCCCCGGATTGTCCCGGGCTGCTACCTCGGCCGCTGGTGTTGCCACCGAGGGCACCTTTGCCCCCTGACGTCCGGTGGGTCACTGTGCTCTTGGTGGTGGAGCTGCCCTGGAAGGCGTAACACAATAATCTAGTTAGCCTACTCCACTGCGACAATGCCAAATGTAGGAACATACTGTTGGTCAGACTCACCTTCCTCATGGCTCCTTCCTCTCGATCCGCCGCGGCGCTCTTGGACTGCCAGTCTCCTCCGTCCTTTGTGGTGGTGTTGCTTGAACCATTGTCGTCGTGGCCTCCTCGTCCCGCCGCTCCCCTCTCCTCGTTCTTCGCCCCGAACTTGACGACCACGTTCCCAACCCCGGACGCCAACACGCTCTTCCTTTTGGATTTCTGACAGGTCTCGGAGATGACCATCTCGACTCGCACGAGGGCGCCGTGTCCTTCTCCTTCGGCGACCACGATAGGCCAGAGGTGCTCCTGATGACGACAGAGACGTTCTACTGACCTGACGCTTTGCTGAGAATTCCCGGGTCATTTCATACCTGGTTGTTGACGGAGATTACGCTTTCATCAAGCGACACGGCGGAAATTAGGAAGTCTTTGGGGTCGTAGATATCGAGGGGTGTCACGGAACCGTCACTGTACTGGATCCAAGTACTGATGGCTGCCTCCTACAGGAGATGAGAAGGATAACACACAACTTATTTTATTAAAATAAAAAATTAAAGTCCAAAGATGTTCTACTTTGTTACTATTTGGGTTTTAAACATGATTGTTATCCTTCTATCCTTCTTTTGTGTTGTTTTATGCGTTGGTTAGCCAGTCTTTCTTTCGTTTTTTGGTCTTTTTTCAATCATCTGTCTTCATTTATAACCTTTTCTTCCATTTAAAGTAACTCTGTAATTTTAAGAATATTTAAAAATCTGGTTTGTATTTGAGAAGTTAAGCTGATGAGGTAATGAACAGGACCACCAGTCGACAGAGTCTATTCTGATGAGAACGAAATACGTTTTCCACTTCCTTTCTTTTCTTTATTTCTTCCTCTCTCTATTTTGCTCCCCAGTCAATTCAACAATTTAAACGAAAATGCAGGCGGATCTTTATTTTCCTCGTAATGAGATGCTTCCTGTCCCATTAGCCCTCGGATAGAAATTATAACGTAGTGTTATTCGATAAAATAGAGTGGGAGGTGGTGGGGAGGGTGGAGGCAGGGGAGGGATGAGGGGGGGATAATAGCTTCAGATCGTGTGATAAAATAACCTGCAGCGATGTGATTAGGTAGTTGAGAATAGCTTGTTACAAGGTAGCGGAGCGACGCCGGGTGTGTAGGCGCGAGCGTGCGACTCCTCTGAGTGACGCTGGATTAAATCAGGGTAAAACAAAAGAACATTTTAATTTCACGAGGGCTTTTTGGCCGTGATGGTTCTCATTCATCCAGGTCATGGTAATCCAAGAGGTTCAGAAGCGAGTCAACCGGACTGTGTAGAGTTCTAGGAAGAACCTGAAGAACTGTAGAGGCTTCTCGGATGAGTAGTGAAAGGTCTTCCTAGAACTCTACGCAGTCCGGTTGACTTGCTTTTGAACCTCTTGGATAATAAGGGTTTTTGTTGCTCGCTGACAACTCAGTCAAACAATAGTAAGATCAACGAACAGTCAAGCACCTAAACAAGTTGAGCCAAACTGCAGATATGTAAGAACATTGACTCAGATTCACTTCCTTCCAAACTAACATGAGTCACAGGAAGTCAATCAGCATCATTCGATTTACGAGTCTGATCGTATTCCTGTCGCTAACATACATTAGCTCGAATACAAATATCAGTGATTCACATCTACTTCCTGCAAAGGAACTTTGAGTCGAAGTAAATAAGTAGTTACTATGGGAAAAGTAACTAGTTACTTTTAAAGTAACTTGGTAACTCTGGGAAAGTAACTGATTACTTCCAACTTAACTGTTCTATGTTAACCTTTGTATCCTGTGTCTTTGTTATTTTTCTTTGATCTATGTTCTTTATCTTTAGACTTAGATTGTATCATCTTGTTCTTCCTCTTTATTTCTCTTTGTTCTTGTTCTTGTTTTATTTTTATTTATTTTTATGAATAATTGCTGTATTGCTGTGGCTAATTGGAAAAAAAACAATTTAAATAACGTTCTACCTAACCTGACCTAACCTAATTAGTTACTTTCAGAGTAACTTAGTAACTAAGGTAAAGTAACTGGTAACTTTCAAGGTAACTAGTTACTTAGGGAAAGTAACAAGCTACTTTCAAAGTAACTTAGTAATTACTAAGGGAAAGTAACTAGTTACTTTCAGGGTTAGTAGGTACTAGGGAACTAGTTAAGATGGAGGAAGAAAGGCACATTTTATAAGTGTACTGGCCAGTGTTAGTTTGGATTCAGACAAAAGGTGAGAACAACAAAATAAATAAATTAAAATAAATTAGGGGTGCATGGAGCCTACATTTTGTGGCTAACACAGATTACCGATTCACGAATCTGATCCTATATATAGCTCAAATATAAATATCTACTTCCTGCAAAGGAACTTTGAGTTAATTGAGTTACATTTGTAGAATACAAAGAGTTGAACAACGTCCTGAAGGGTCATTAGAGGTCACTCCGCCTTGTTTAATACTTGGGATCCAAATCTTCTTTCTTGTCTAAATTAATTGATAAAACGTATCTAATCAACTTCCTGTCAATGTATGTATGAGTCAAACTCACTTCCTGTCAACCACTTACTTCAGCTCAAATATCCAAATTAGTTAATGACTCTTATTTAGTTCCTGTCTGTCCTGTGGGAGGAACCGATCATTTCATGAGTCGATTCACTTCCTGTCAACCACTTACTATGGCCTAAATAAACACTAGTTAATGACTCAGAGCTACTTCCTGCAAAGAGTTACTGGGAGTCCATTTGCAGGATATACGATATAAAAAATTGTATTGTACAGTTTTTTTTACAGTTTGAAAACCTTCTGTCAAGTGCTCTTTCTTACCTAGTTTTAAATTCATTGATACAATGAATCAGATCAACTTCCTGTTAGAGTATAATAATTAGACACGCTTCCTGTTGACCACATACATAAGCTCAAATATGCAAATGCACAAATGACTCCAATCCACTTCCTGTCTGGCCAATGAAAGCCAACAAACCCAATCGGAGGTGGAAATATAAATGTCTGACTCACTTCCTGTCAACCACACTCATTAGCCTGAATAAAAAAGTGACTGAATGGTTCAGTTTCACTTCCTGTTGCACAAAAAATTAATTAAATTAACCCAGGTGCAGGTTTTCAACAATCTTATAGACCAGACGGACTTCCTGTTAGCTCACCTCAACCACAACTGTCGACAAATGTGATTATACCATGAATCAGATCAATTTCCTGCTGAGTCACCAGGGCTGACAGTTCAGGTAACAGGATCTTGCTTTGTTTGACTCATTATTGATCATTATGTCCCCATGGAGTGACTACACAAGTATGAGGAAGTCACTCATGAGTGTATGACTCATTTGTACGACCAATAAAACAAGTGTATTTTACTGATTCAATGAGTCAGATCCATTCCCTCCCGAGCAAAGGTGGCTGACAGTAAAAGTATGAGGGTTTTTTCTTTGTGTTGTAGAAATAAAAATGTCTGAGTGACTACATGAAGTCACTCAAATTTGTGTGACTCTTGAGCCACTGATGAAATATGTCAGAATTCCACTGACACAATGAATCTGGTCAATCATCAGCTAAGCAGCTTAAGTCAAATATGCACAATCAGAAGTGGGAGAACTCGAAGGGTTTATGAGTCAGAATCACATCCTGTGACTGAATGACTCATATTTGCGGCTCAATTATATAAAGTGACAAATTTCCTCTTTTTTTTATTATTCAATATTTCTCATGGTGTGTTAGGTTTACTTCGGTTTGACATTTCCTAGTTTCTAGAATCTGACAAACTTTTTGAATTGCTACCAGTGTTGGGTAAGTTATTGGAAAAAAGTATCTTAGTTACAAACTTGAAATGTCTTTGAAAAGTTATTCGGTTACTTTAACTAACTTGGTACTTTCAAAGTTACTTAATACTTAGGCAAAGTTACTAGTTACATGAAAAGTAACTTAGGGAAACTATTTTGTTAATTTAAAGTAAATAGTTACTAAGGAAAGTGAATAGTGACTTTCAAAGTAAATAAGTAGTTACTAAGGGAAAAGTAACTAAGTAAGTTACTTTTAAAGTATCAACTCTGGGAAAGCAACTGGTTACTTCCAACATAACTAGTTTCTTTCAAAGTAACTTGGTACTTACTGAGGGGAAGTAACTAGTTACTTTCAAAGTAACTTAGTTACTTAGGGAAAGTAACTGGTAACTTTTAAAGTAACTTAGTAACTCTGGGAAAGTAACTTAGTAACTCTGGGAAAGTAACTGGTTACTTCCAACATAACTAGTTACTTTCAAAGTAACTAGTTACTTTCAAAGTAACTAGTTACTTTCAAAGTCACTTAGTAGATACTTAGGGAAAGTTACTAGTTACTTTCTAAGTAACCAGTTACTAGGGAACTAGTTCAGATGGAGGAAGAAAGGAAAAATTTCTGTGTCAAAATGCTGTGACATTTTAATTCAGACAAATGGTGAGAACAACAAATTAAATAAACAAAAATAAATAAACAAAAATTAATTAGGGGCTTCATGTATCCTACATTTTGTGGCTAACACATATTATCGATACTGTTTTGTTTATTTATCCTAGGAACTTAAACACAAACAAAAGTCACCTTTTTGTATTTTGCTATTGAAAACATCTACGAAACAAAGACAGTGAAATATAACAACAATGTAAAAACTTAAACAACAACATTTAAACAATGCACAACTCAAAGTATTCAATAAAATAAATACTAAAAATAAATGTTCAGACAACAGTGAACTTAACAAACTTAAAATGAATACTTTACAAAAATCATAATTACTCTCTTAAAGGCTGACAGATAGAAATTCTATGTTTTTTGTGTATTACCTTTTTCAATATAGTGATACCGTGTTTATAGTGTTTCATGTTTAGTTTACAGATATCATACGTTCTTGAACGCACCACAGCAATCGCATTGACATCCTGTTTATCTTCAGTCTTTACCTTGTACAGCATTTATTGTTCATCTATTTTAAAGGATTAATAACATAAACTATTATTATATCGTTTCTATTCATTCATCATTGTGTTTGAATGTTTTAGTGACTAGTTACAGCACTCGTTACTTCTGAAAACCAACACTGGTTGCTACACAAATCCGGGTCGTCGCTAACTCAACAACTCATCTAGTTAATTCAATTGAATTTGTATTAATTTGTATTTATAATGATCACAACCAAAACCTGTCCATCAATCGAGTCAACTTTCTCATGTGAGGGCCACGTCTCAAATGGGGGGCCGGAGTCAGTTTGTAGCCGAAAAAGATCTAGAGAGCAATTTCCTGTTAAGCGCCCTCTAGTGGACGCCGTGAAGAAATTATAGATTAGTCCTGACACGGGGTATTTAAAAAAAAAATGTTCTGCTTCAACTTCTTTCTTCGGACAGAAAATTGCACCTTGAAACGTTCACAACAGCGGCGCTCGGATCCCGCAGCTACTTCCTGGTAATTAGAAAGTGATAACAGGAAGGAGATAGCATCGCCGCGGCGCAGGATTCGGGCTTAACTTTAATTATGACAACCTTGGGGAGTTGGACTGTAGTAAAGAGCAGATTAGCTGCATCAGCGTGAGCGCACGTTACGAGGTCGCGCTCGTGTGCGCCGAGATATTTGATGTGTACATGTGTCTTCGCGGTCCGATCCCACGATAAGATGGTGTGTGTCGCCCGGGAGTTGTGCGTTCACCTGTCGGTGTGTGTGCAGCAGGTCCGACGCCGTCGTGGAGAGCTGGACGGCCTGGTAGTTCCCGGGACTGGACGCCATGCTGACGGAGAGAGACGCCACCAGCTGGACGCCCATGTCCGTGATGGTCACCTGGACACACACACACACACACACAACAACTTGGTAAACACTTCATGCTGTAGTGAGTCGATAAATGATTGTGTGGATTTTGCGGATTGGTGTCTTTACCTTGTCGTCCATCACCGTCACCGTCTTCTCCGCCAGGATGGAGTCGGACAGAGGAGACAAGACCTGAAGAAAACACAGGTTGAATAAGACTTGTTAAATATTCCAATTATTGAATTCAATTATGAAAAAACGAACAAATTCAACTTGTTAATATTCAAATAATTGAGTTTAATTATACAATAAATACAAATATTAAACTTGTTAAATATTCGAATTATTGAAATTAATTATGAAATAAAAACAAATTACACTTGTTAAAAGTTCAAATAATTTATTTTAATTATAAAATAAATACAAATATTAAACTTGTTAAATATTCGAATTATTGAATTTAATTATAAAATAAAAACAAATTACACTTGTTAAATATTCAAACTATTAAATTTAATTATAAAATAAATTACAATTACATTTTTTAAATATTGGAATTATTGAATATAATTATAAAATAAAAACAAATTAAACTTGTAAAATATTCAAATTATTGAATTCCATTATTTGATAAAAACACAACTTGTTAAATATTGAAATGGTCGAAATTAATTATTCAATAAAAACAAATAAAACTTGTTAAATATTGAAATTATTGAAATTAATTAATCAATAAAAAAAATACAACTTGTTGAATATTTAAATTATTTAAGGTAATTATTAAACGAAAACAAATTCAACTTGTAAAATATTCAAATTATTGAATTCAATTAAAACAAATACAACTTTTTTAATATTCAAATTATTGAAATGAATTATTAAATTTAAAAAAAAAATAGTAGTAAAAATAATGACTCCAGTAAAATAAAATAATAGTTTAAACAAATTAAACTTGTTAAATATTCAAATTATTGAATTCAATTATTCGATTAAAACAAATAAAACGTGTTAAATATTGAAATTATTGAAACTAATTAATCAATAAAACAAATAGAACTTGTTAAATATTCAAATCATTTAAGTTACATGTTCAATAAAAACAAGCATGCAACTTGTTAAATATTTAAAATATTGAAGTCAATTAAAACAAATTCAACATGTTAAATATTCAAATTATTGAATTCAATTAAAACAAATGTAACTTGTTAATTATTCAAATTATTGAAATCAACTATACAATAAAAACAAATAAAACTTGTTAAATATTAAAAAAATAAATTATTATTATTATTTGGCAAACAATTTGTATTCGTCATGGTATTCTTTTTTATAAAGTTCTTTGTTTTTGTAAAAATTTGGCCCCTTAAAATAATTTGAGTAAATATTGAGATCAATTTTAGATAAAATTTTTTTTTTTTTTTTTAAAGGTTTGTACTTTTAACTTGTTTTGTATTTGAAATAAATAAATAAATAATGTCCACTATCTTTGGCCCCTCACATCCATCAGTTTAAATTTGGCCCCTGAGAAAATTTTATTCTAATGTTATCATCATGTGTTTCTTCCATTTTCTACTTCATTTTCATCCCATGTTTTTCAGATAATGTGCGAGAAAACTAAAAATGTCAAGAGTTTAACGGACAGATGTGGAAGACAAGAGTCATGTTTAAGGTGTGTGTGTGTGTGTGTGTGTGTGTGTGGGGGTGTGTGTGTGTGTGTGTGTGTGTGTGTGTGTGTGTGTGTGTGGGGGTGTGTGTGTGTGTGTGTGTGTGTGTGTGTGTGTGTGTGTGTGTGTGTGTGTGTGTGTGTGTGTTCTACAGGGCCCTCAGACAGCAGGGCGACGATTTCGACTCCTGCACAAAGAAAATCCCTCAGCAAACGTGTCGGGCGTCAAACTCAATCCGACCCTCGCCAAGGTAACAAAAAGGCGGTGATTGACAGCTCTGGGATTGCTCTTCGAGACAGACGGAGAATAAGAAAGAAGAGAGGAGCGCGAGGAGGTGAAAAATTGAAATGTCAAACCCTAAAATGACGAGTGTTGAGAGCGGCATCTTGACGGGGATGTCGGGCGAACTCTTTCTTCAGGCTCGCAATCTGAGCACAGCTGTCCGTCTGTACACGTCTGTGAGCCTTGTTGGACCCCAGCAAACAAACTCAGCTGTTTGCCAAATACCACATAATCCCTCTGAGCCGCGCCAAGAAATTAGCGCCAGAGCAAGTCTGACGTTCAGCGACACTAGTGGGACAATAATCTACCCATGATGCCGAGGGAGAGGTGCAGGGTCCGAGATATATGATATATATATGATAATATCGGGAGTGGAAAAATACAAAACGATAAGAGAGAAAAATATAAACATAAAATAGATGTTGAACATCTACTACTTAAAAAAAAATATATATATATATATATATATATATATATATATATATATATATATATATACAAAGATGTGTTTAATATTTTAGTTGGCCATCGATAATTCAAATTAATATTCATTATGATTGATGACAGGAATCATCATTAAAAGTAATTTCAAACCATTAAAAATGTTATTAAAATAGAAATTAAATATGAGAAGAAATACAAGTATAAAATGCACACTTTTATTACATTTTATAAAATGACAATTTAAATATAGGTAGAAAATGCAAAGAAAAATGCACAATTTTATTTCAGTTAAATATAAAAAAATATTAAATATTAGTAGAAAAATAAGTAGAAAAATACACACTTTTTTTTTAGTTTATTATAATACATAAAATAAATATAAGTAAATAAATAAGTAGAAAAATGCACAATTTTATTTCAGTTAAATTTAATAAAGAATTAAATATAAGTAGAAATTACATTGAAAAATACATACTTTTATTTCAGTTATATAAAAAAATATTAAATATCAGTAAAAAAATAAGTAGAAAAATGCACACTTTTATTTCAGTTTAATCTAAAAATATATATATATATATACAAGTAGAAAAATACTTACTTTTATTTTAGTTTTGTCAGATAATAAATTAAATATAAGTAGAAAATACATTGAAAAACACACATTTTTATTTCAGTTTAATATAATAAATATATATATATATATAAGTAGAGAAATGGAAACTTTTAATTCACTTTTAGTTAGTAATAAATATAAAAAATATATATCGGAAATATGTAAAAAATATGTAATTATCAACTGGAAATTATTCAGAATTATTTTGATATTTACTATTAGTTAATTCTTATTATTAGTCAAAAAATTAAGATAATGCAACAGGTTCTGAAAATGGAAAAAATATTGATATTTATTTAAAATAAGAGGTTTAAAAATAGTTGAATAGAAAGAAATAATGAGTAAAGTATATAAACCACTATCTGTATGATGCAGAAACTGAATATAAAATGAAAGCTATGTCAAAGTAATATTTGTTCCAAAATAAGCAAAGAAAAATATATTTAAAATAAGTAGTAGTAGTCGGTCGATACATACTTGTATGGTCGTGATTCCGAGGTCCCGTCCGACCAGAATCCTTCCGTCCACGAGTTTCGCGATCCGAGGATCTTCCACCTGTTGGAACAACATGGATTAATTTCTATTGTCTTCAGCTCCATGTCGCGTCTGTACCTTCAGTCGATCCAGCACCAGGTGAGTGATGTCAGCCTGCCAGTCCGACCCCAGCATGTAGACCATCTCCCCTGCCGGGTCCGAAGGTTCGGAGACGAAGTGGGTGAGCACTCGCACCAGAGCGTACTGGTACTGAAGATGACATTTACAAAACCACAGAGTTCATCTTTCCTGATTCAAGTCTTTCCAGAGGGAGGGAAATGAAAAGAAGTAAGAACCTGCAGTGCACAGCCTTTGCCTTTCTTCTCGTCGTCCTCGTCGTCCTCACTGTCCCTCGTGGGTCTGCAGACACAAGGGTTCACAAAATCATCTTTTGAGAGTATTTAAGCAGGGGGTCCCCAAACTTGTTCCTGTGAGGGCCACATAACCCTTTCTGATGGGGTTCAGTTTGACACAAGGTGTGACGCCCGCAGGGCTGAACATAAAGTGGATTCTTTAATTTATTGTTTTCTACAAAGTCACCTGAACCAAAATGTCATGATATCAAATTCAGGCCCTAAAAATTTGACATACTTCAAACCAAACCTTCTTAAAAAAAGCAAAAAATGTAGGACGGTGTAGAATATAAAGAAAAAAAACATGCCGCTTTGATTTTTATTCATCTACCATAACATACATGGACATATAATTTGTCACTTAATGTATATGAAAAAAAAAGAAAATCACCCCAAAAAAGGTGTTGACTTGATTTTTATTCATGTACTAACTACTATCTACAAAATTTTGGTAGAAATATATTTTTGCCACGTACTGTATATGAAAAAAAAAATCAAAATTCACCCCAAAAAATGTGTCGAGTTCACTTTTATTCATCTACCATAAAAAATTATTTACTCTCATAAAATGGGTGGACATATATTTTTGTCAGGTCCTGTATATGAAAGAAAAAATAAAAATTCCCCCCAAAATAATGTGTTGACTTGATTTTTATTTATCTACTAACTACTATCTACTTAAAATGTTGACCTCCTAAAAGTGGGCGGACATATATTTTTGTCACACACTGTATATTAAAAATAAAATCTCAATGCAAAAAAAACATGTTGAGTTGATTTTTAACTACTATCTACCAAAAAATTATTTACTCCCTAAGAATCGGTGGACATGTATCTTTGTCAGGTATTATATATAAATAAAAGAATCAAAATGCAAAAAAAACAAAAACAAAAAGGAAACGCATTGACTTTATTTTATTTAACTGCTCTAAAAAATGCAAAACAAAAAAAATACCGTCCTGATTTTTATTTAAATAATTTAGCCTCCAAAAACAGATGGAAATATATATTTTTTTAAGCACTGTATATGGTTAAAGAAAATCTAAATGCAAAAAACTGTGTTGACTAGGTTTTAGTTGAACTACTATCTACTAAAAACTTATTCATCCCCTAAAAATTGGTGGACATGTATTTTTGTCACACACTGTATATGCAAAAAGAAAATCAAAAGAGAAAGTGGGCCGTATCCGGCCTGCAGGCCGTAGTTTGGGGATCATTGATAAAACTATTGTGTGGAAAACAAATGCATTTGTGGTATCCCTTGTGTTGTCTCTGGGTCAAGTTGAACGACCTCCACCACTGCATATGTATTTATGGAAGCCAGGGAGGTCGTTCATCTTTGACCCACAGACAACACAAGAGATACCACAAACACATTTGTTTTCAGGACCTCGGGTCACCTTGACCCTGAGATAACAAAAGAGTTAAGGGCCATAGAGTCTAATGTTGAACGCTAAAATTAAGAGCAGCTGAAAGATTTTGGGGTTAATCATTAGAGATAAATGGAGGCGAAGAAGAGAGTGTAGACAGGGTTGCAGCAAGAGACAATAATATCTTTGATTAACATAAGCATTGTCACTCGGGGGGACAAAAAACAAGAACGAGGTCCGTCACTGAGACGGGCGACGGCGCAGACATCATTCGAACACGGTCGCGTTTCTTCCACTTTACAACTTTGGTGAAGATTGCTGCGCTTCCATCCGTCGCATGAATGGAAAACATAACAAGAGCATTTCGTCACCTGCTGTTCGTGATTGCAGGGCACGACACACACGCACACCTACACACACACACACACACACACACACACAAAGACACCGAATGACCACCACTGTCCTGTAATGTTGCGCTTTGTAATATCTCTTGAATTGTCTCGGTACTTCCAGCGCTGTAGGCGTAATAGTTCCTGTGTTTCATGGCGAGTGGTAATTCATCGCACTGATAGAAATGTATGTGTGCTACAATACAATCGTGTTATTAGTTTGATCAACTATGATTTCAGTTTTCTTTACCTCGTGCTTCAGTAGCTCGTCATGAGCCTGTCGAGTCGTCGATACTTCTGGACCCCCCCGCGAGCCTCCAGAAATCTGGTGTCACGTACAAGCAACCGAATTTCTTTCGTTTTCTTATAAAACTAAAACAATTACCTCAGTTAAGGCCTGAACAATTGAATTTCCATCAAGCCAAAATAAAAAAGTAGTGCCAATGTTCTTAGTTAGGGTCCCTAGAACAGCTGTTATGCCATAAAATTTAAATCTAATTTACAGTATTTTCCGCACTATAAGGCGCACTTAAACGCCTTTAATTTTCTTAAAAAAACGACAGTGCACCTTATAATCTGGAGCGCCTTATATATGAACATTACCTGGTGGGTGATTTGTTTACGAACACTTTCATGACTCTGCGCCGACTCAGCCGACACGCCGTGGACGGGATTACGCCATTGAATCATCACGGGGTGGGATTTACAACGCATGTCACATCATGGCGGACGTCTATGGAGTGATATTACTGCCACCGGTTTGAGCAAGTGTGTCTTGGTTGTTGAATTATCAAAATCTCTCTTCTACTCGCTCAACCAGTCATACACGTGCGTTTAACATGTCATACACACGCGATCTAGCCGTCATACATGCGCTCAACTTCACTGCCACTCACTCAACATTAGTCTGCTCCCAACACGTCTCACGCGCTGCTGCTTGAAGCCTTTTAAACATCATTTGAACATCATAACGTTGGGTCTGAACGGAGTTAACAGAGTGCTTAATAAAGTTTTACTTTATCTGAAGGTTTGAATGTATCTTTTATTATATGCCCCTTATTTGCTGAATAAGGGGTGCTCCCTATTTATGAAAACAGTTCTAAAATAGGCCATTTATTGAAGGTGCGCCTTATAATTGGGTGCGCCTCATGTGCGGAAAATAAGGTTATTATACTTTCTTTTGATTTTAGCTGACAAGAATATCGTAATGGAACAGAATCCAAACTTTTGCTTTGTTCAGTTTAGTCATTTGAACACATTTCGTATCAGATTCTAATAGATCAAGACATCCTGAGATTTTTTTTGGTGTATGTTTTGAATATTCACACACTGTCTATTTTCAACTCCTCCCACACCGTTGATATTCAAAATCAACTCGGACTTACCGTCGACGCTCTCGACAAAAGATACAACCTCGATTCGTGCACAATGGACACACAACTATGTACCAAAAGACTTGGACAATCGTGACATGAGGCAGTTGTCGTACAGTGAGTGAGAAGCTGACCTTGAGCTTACCGACTTCCTGCTCCTACATTTGGAATGACGTCAATAGAGTTGAATAACGAATCTGAGTAAACAGATAGTTACATCTATCCAACCATTCATGTCCTCGACTCTGTTGCGTTGTGTATCACTGGCCCGACTCGGGTCGTCTGTGGGGTCGTCACAACATGGCGCTCACACATACCCATGCACAACATAATGAAGGGTTTTTTTAAACGGTGGGTTTGTTTCTTGTGTCGGGAGTGAAGCCTCATTATATTTCTGTCAATCTGTTTGCATAACCTTAACACCTGTATTTGTTCGAGTGTTCTATTCAATAAAGGTCAAGCCCGAACACTCAGGAAACGTGGCAATAACTTCTGTCTGTAACTTTCCACTCTAATGTGACAAGTCAATTGTCAGTAGTTTTCCATCCATCACCACCCCAGGAGTCAGACATAACACCAACTGAATGTTACCTTATAAGGACTTGTGTGCAACAGTAGACAACGACCTTGTAAGAATATATGCGCATGTTTTCACACTCGTAACTCAGAGCTCTGTACACCTCTCGTTGTTATGCGTCTTGTGTAACATCTTTAATAAATCTTTTTGCCAGACTATATTGGACTGGACTTTGTCTCTCCCTAACTCAAGGATCCAACGAATCTTCAAGACTTACTTCAGGAGTTAAGCTGATGATTCCCTCTCTGACCCATTAGTGGCCGGCTGTTCGGTCGATGATACCTTTTTAGTGATGGCTAAAGGCGGTGAAAACACAAACCCAATAGAGTCGAGTCAAGTTGGGTGAAGTAGGACTAAGGCTGGCCGGTATAAAAGGGCCAAAAGAGGCATACCAACAAAGGTTCCCAAGGCCACATCCACTTGCTTCTCTTTGTGTGGAGAAGAAGTGGTTCTACTTTAGACTGAGATCCTTGCCTTATTTCTAAGTTACAGTCCAGACATCCTGTGATATGTAGTATCTAGGATCTTGTTCTTGATCCAGAGTTCCGTAGCCGCAATTGAGATAGGAAAGTACATCGAGCACTAAAGTAGGAACTTTGGATTTTGATATGACTTATCAGCTGCACTGATCGTTCACGCTCAATCTGTCCCTCACTCCTGAGCAGTACCTGAAGATACTTGAAGTGCTCGACAGTCGGGGAAAGATCTATCCTACAATACATTGTTCCCTTTAGACAATCAGCGTCGGTTCACTTAACAAGGTCACAAGGTACCAGCCAGGGCACATAGAGACAAATTCACACTCACCACTGTATGTATTTGGAATGTGGGAAGAAACTTGAGTGCCATACAGTAAAATCAATGGGTGAGGTAAAAGAAGGATCCGTTAAAGGAGTAAAAGAAGACGATCATTCCTGATTAGTCCCCACAATCTTCTTGTTCAAGGTCAAACTTCTACTAACGTTTAATAAACTAACAGTTTAATTTTGGGTCTAAACAAGAAGGAGCTGTCTCGCCTGCAGTTAATACAAAACTCTGCAGCGAGAATTCTGACCTGCTCTAGTAGAAGAACTCACATTTCTCCGATCCTTAAAACTGCCAGTTTCTTTCAGGGACCATTTAAAAAATGTGGGTTCTTACTTTCAGATCTATTCATGGTCAGACCTTCCATCAGTGATCTGATCCAGCCTTACACCCCAGTTCGGGCTCTGAGGTCTGTGGATCAGAATCTACTGATGGTTCAGGACCAGAGGAGAGAAATCATCACAGGCTGTTGCTCCTAAGCTTCGGAACGATCTTCCTCTCCCTCTGTGTTTGATGATCTACTGACTCCTTCACGAAAGATATTAAGACCATTTTTCTTGTGCAGGCTTTTCCCTGATTTTCTGGGACTCCTGTGTTTGTCTTTATGTTGTCTTGATCTTTTAAAGTATGTATTATAACTGTTTATTGTTTTTGATTGTTAAAGTGCTTTGTGACACTGGTACGAGAAAGGCGCTTAACAAATAACTACTTACCGTGACAAAAACAGCGCCAACAGTATAAGTGTCTCACCTTTTGTTGGTGACGATGGGAACCCTCCAGCCCTTCACTTGACTCAGCTCGGTGTCGGACACGTCGATTTGCAGAGGTAGCTTGGGAAACCACACGGTGATCTGAAGCTGCGAGGTCAGATGCAGGTACGTGAAGTTCACGGTCAGCGACTGTCTGCCGCGCATCTCTTTCCCGTTCACCAGCACGTGGTCGCAGTTCGGAGAAACCTGGAGGCATGAAGACTTTGATTCGTTTGGAAAATCTACTGCGACGACTGCTTTCGAATCAATACTGTTACCATTTTGACAATCTTTAAGCCAACACTTGTGCTTTCATCAACTGTCTGTATTTCACCCGGCAACCACTAGATGGAAGCAAAATGCTCACTATACTAATCGTAGCTTAGATCCGTAATCTGAAGTTGTTCGGAGTGGAAAAGTCTGGAGTAAATTCTTCAACCCTGACCAGAAAACACTCTTTGATCTTTTTTTTTTACCAAAAATCTTTCCTTCTGCTTTCAACATTCTCCACAGGTAAGTGCTCCGTCTCACCCGTGATGAAAGTTAAGTTACCAGGGCTTGTTCTCCTGCTTCCAATCTACTTTCACGACGACTTCTTTTCAGGTCTCACTTCTATCTCTCACGACATCCGCAATTTTTTTTTTTTTTTTTCCTTTTCGTGACCCGCTCTTCTCCCTTTTGTCTCCGCCTCTGCCTCTCTCCGACATCGCCTCGTCTTCCTCTTCATCTCCCTCTCTCTCTGAAACCTGATTTCCCGCCTGTTAACATCAAAGGGATGTTGGATTGTTGGCGCCTCAAACTATTTCTCCTAATCTTTTTTTTTTTTTTTTTTTACATTTCAGGTGTAAATCAGTGTGACGCCAGCGGTTGGCGACTGTTGGCTCATTCGCTCGACGAGAGATCCAAGACTGAACTGATGTTACAATAGTTTAAATTTCTAAAGGGAAGTTAAAAAAAAGTAATTGAATTCACTTGCATTTAGATGTATTCAGCAAATTCTTTGTGGGGTGGTTTTTCCAGATAAAACAACAGAGGACGAAAAACCCGCAAGAAATTTGGACATCAGCCTGTCTGCTATCTGCTAACACCTGTTCAACGGAAATGTTTTGGGGTTACTGACTGTGGGGGAGCTAAAGCCAGAGCACGACTGATTCAACTCCCTTAACCTGTCTGTGGTATTGCCAGACTCAGTGAATTTCTTTTCGCATGTTAGGCCTCAAAAAATCAATCGTTTTTACAAAAAGATCTAGAGTTCTGACCTTCGTTTGTACTTGAATAAAAAGCTGAAAACAAGGATAAGCTATCCACGTTTCTAAGTAGTGGAAAGCAGGCCGTTATACAAACATGGGCTTGCTTGTGTCAAACTACATTAGTGATCTTAAGGGGGTTGTTATGTTTAAATCCAAGTCTCCTGACTCACTCAGGTCTTTCAAATGTTGAAGTCTTCCTCTCCAAGATGCAGTAAGTCCCTCATCATGACCATGTTTTGAACTTATCACTTTAGAAAGTTCTCCCTCGTCTTAAATCTCGGCAAACGAGAGGTTACGAGAGCGGATTCCATTATGACAATAATAATGGCTCTTCTCCTCGTCCAGCCAGCTGTAATCACGCCACACTTTGTTTATACAACGAGTCCCTTTGTGTCTCGGTGGTGGAGACTTTCGGGATTGATGACGCATAGTGACACACCTTGATACTTGACCAATCACGGCATTTTTGGGGCGTGGATATGGCGAACAAGATTTCATCTCCAGAAAAGTGTTTTTAATGGGCGGAGCTTAAGAGAATTTTCTAATGAAAATAAAGTTTTTTACAAACAGACACAGATGATACAATAGAGTCCAACATCTATTTAAGACTCACTTAAATCAACACAGTAGTTGAACTGTGGAAGTAAGAATTAGTTATAAGTTGGTTTTATACATGTAATGTAATTATTAAGTATTAAGCTAGTAAGTTTAGCAACATAAGTAAGTTCAGAAACGTAGCCTTAAATAGGACATTTGTTAAAAAAAAAAGAGTTGCTAATAGTAGCGGTCAACAGAGGACGAACATATGAATTTAAAGCTTTGATTCATCAGTTTGTGAACAACACAAATGTTTCCACACAAGTAACTTGTGCTGTTTTTAGCTTCTTGCAGCTGACGGATCATTCCTCTCACAGTTGTCCTTGCTCTCCGCTCTCATCCCTTCTTCCCTCGGTCACTTTAATATTTCTCCAGCTCTGCTCATCCCAGCTCTCCTTCCTTCTTCTCTCAGAGATTAAATCCATTCTTCAGTGTCCTTAAACCTGCAACTCAGCTGTTTACTTTGCTAAAACACTTGTTCCAAGAAGTCTTTTGTGTGTGTGTGTGTGTGTGTGTGTGTGTGTCCATGTGCGGGTTGTCGACACTTTTGCGGTTTATGACGTCAGTAAAAGAAAAAACGTTAAAGATAGAAAACATGAAACATTCTCAAGAAAAGTTTGTGTTTAGCCTTTATAGTAAGTTTCATAAGTTCTAATTCTGCTGAAATTATTTATTATATCTTAAACCATTAAAAAAGAATAGATTTTCATGAATCAAAGTAAGATAAGGGACATGTAAATACTATTCAAGTTCATCATTAACAGCTTGTGAAACTGAGATGAAGATATAACAGCGAACTAACAGCTCTGTGCTTCAGGAACGATTCAAACATGTAAACTCTGTTGTTCTTTCTCTAGTTGTATACAAGTAAAATGTGCGACTTTAAACCAGATCTGATTTCTATTCTTTGTTTAAGTAAAACGTTAAGTCAAATTCCTAACCTGGAAAAGGTTTTATTTTGATAAAATGTCATGAATTTAAAACACTTTTATAAATTAAAATGAAAATACCTAAAGGGAAAAATTTACTTTTTTTTTTTTCTTATAGTTTAAAAACTACATGTTTTACAAGCGAAGGTAATAACATGTTTTCAATTTTTTTTTATGAAGAGATAACAAATATTTCTTAAAACATTTAAATTGTCAGAGGATTTATTTAAAATATAAAAACCTTATTTGGAATAAATGTCATTAAGTGTAACAACTTAACACATTAACATGAAAATAACTAAAAGGAAAAAAATATATATATACTTTATAATATTTTCTTCATTCAGACAAACATGTAAACTCTGTTCTTCTTTCTCTCTCGTATGCAAGTAAAATGTGCGACTTTAAACCAGATCTGATTCCTTCTCTTTGAAATTCCTAACCTGACAAAACTAGAAACACAAAACAAGTTTCAAGTGTATAACACAAGGCACTCAAACTTGTATCAAATCTTCAACATGTGAGTATTACATAGTTCATAAAGTAACTCAACTCAACTAAATGCACGACTGAGTCTAAACTAGAATTTAAAGTTGAACACACATGTGTGCGTCATTTCCATCAGAGGCCTTTTTCAAAGTCTCCTCTTCACCCTTCAAATCTACTCTGGAGTCTCCACCTCTCGCTCAGAGGATGGAATATCATCTTTCTCAGCGTCACGTTTAAATCTAAATCCATCTCCCTCGCAGCAGAGTGATCCGTCTGCATTTTCACTTCCCCCCGTACTTCCTCTGATGTTTAAAGATATTTTCCTCTCGCTCTACGTTTCGAACTCTCCCTCTTCGCCGCAGGACTTCCAATCATCCTGACTGGCGCAATCACATCATCCAATCAGAGCCCACTCGGCTGACGGAGGCGGGCCCTGAGGGGGGCGGAAAATCAACTCTCTGACGGGATTAGACCTCCTACCTGTCCGTCATCCGAGGCGGATCGCCTCCGCGAGGAGGGTTTGGCAACGAGCGCCGGAAGGATCTTTGATTTCAGCGTCAAGACTCGATAACACTAATTAGCTGCTGAAGCCTCGAGATCCACTTTAAAAAAAGACGCCGACGGGAAGATAACGTATCACGGTTTCATCCATCCATCATACATACGTATAGATTGGTGTTAGAAAGAGAAGAAAAGTACAATTAGCTTCTAAGAATAATACAAAAAAACATTCACTGTTTGAAAAGTAGGCAAAAGTCAAAAATAATTATAGTTAATATTACAATAATGTGCATTTTGGCATTAATTGGGAGAATAAAAAACTGAAATTAAATGTGAAAATGCCCAAAAAATAAAGTATAATTTTTAACGAATATAATTGTGAAATAATTAAATACAATGTAGCCTTCGGAACTAAAGTCTATATTGTCAGAGGAAATTTAAAAAAAAAAGGTGGAAACAAGTTTATATTTTCAGTTGGAGCACATGGAGATAAAAATCAACTTCATGAACAAATGTAATAAAACGAAAAAATAAATAAAACAAATGTCCTAAAAAAAAATGAAATAGTCAGATTATTTTTTGTCCCTAAAAGAGTACAAAATAAAGTAAAAAAAAAAACATATTTATTACACTTTTATACGAGGCCATAGAAAGTCCAGAAAACATTCACCTCTTTAAAAAAGTACAAATCTTTAAAAAAAAAATTATATGATTGTTTCTGCATATATTTATTAATTTGAAAAGTTCACACATTAACATGGAGGTAACTAAAAAAAAAAAGATTGAATAATAGTACTGTATCGTATGTTTTGTGTGTTTTTTTTTAAATATATTACTTAATATAGATACATTTATTTAAGTTGGTCCACTTTTACACGTTGACATAAAAATAACTAAAAGGAAAATGTTTAAAATGTACTTAAATGCCTTTTTTTTTTGCTATGGGTTTTTGTTCACTTGATTTTCCTTAGGAGCAAATGTAATAAAATGGTTACCATATGTTTTTTATGAACCAAGAAGAAAAAAAAAGGAATAAATAAATATATTATGTAATATATATCTATTTAATTAAGTTGGACATCTTTTAGACATCGATATTAAAATAACAAAAAATAAAATTGTATTTTATTGTCCCCTTTTTTGCTTTTTTCAGTTGTTTTTCTAACAAATTTTCTCCAACACCTTCCTTTATGAGTGAATGTTATGAAGCGGTTTGTATAGAGAGAGAAAGAAAAAGAAAAAAAAGCAGCTTCTTTAACCTTAACCTACTTAAGAGTCGTTGCTAGACATGTTTAATCTTAATAAAGGCTCGCAAAAGCGACCATTGATGATCCGGTGATCAGTTATCGAGGTCAACCCTCGGGGAAATGAGACTAACCGGCAAAGACTACGCCGGCGTGTTAACCTACTTGGTGTGTTTTGTCAGAGAGGTCTGCGAACGCGTTCTTTTTTTCCCGGTGCATTAGCGACTTATTAGCATAGGGATATAAGTCAACAGTGGCCTCAATACGTCTGCTTTTTGTTGTGTCCTCAGACGGAAGCACGGAGGGGGAAAATTCTTACTTTCCTTTTTGGCCGCCGGACTCATCGGGAGTTTCACCTCAGCCGCGATGACTCTTGATATGAAGATATGTCCGAGTGATTGATCTGTTGATCTGCCGAGTCGTGAGGAAAGACCTTTAAAAGTTTCTCTAGAGCGGCTTTGTTCTCCTTCATCCGGTAATTAGGTAGTAATTGGCCATTAGTCGGCGTCAGCTTGTTTTAATGACGGACTGGTCCTCGGCGTGAAACAGTTTTAACGTTTTAACTTCTTTTGTTTTTCAACAGGCGCCCGAGTAAACGTAGTAAACGTCAAAGTGTTGATATAAAAACCTGCTTCCTCAAGGTTGCAGCTCTGCTGGTGTAAGCTTGTTACTGTCGGATGGAAATTGAGCGTGAGACCTCTGTCTTTTAATCCACTTTCCTTTGAACGCGACGAAATTACTCGCAGGAAGTAATCTGTGGTACTTCCTGTTTGTCACGATCTTGTAACCAGACTTCTTCGTTCAGGTGTGGTTTGTCATATGTGGTTGAAGAACTGACATATTTTCTCACACTCCAGAGTGTTAAGATTGTGCTAAGATTGTGTCTCCAGCTTCACTTTCACGGTATTATTTGTAGAAAAATGGTGGGAAAAAAAAAGTGAAATTCCCAGGAGAGCGTAACCTTATCCAACTATTCAAAATGGTTGTCATTACTTTGGAAGCGCCTTTGATGGTCGCGACTATTTATCAGTAATAAAGTAAAATGATAGTTAGAAGTATTTTAAATTCTATAAATACACATATATACTTGAATAACAAGTTACTTCAGTATATCTCTCTATAACACATTTCAATTCAACTTTTTCAGTTTTATCTGAACTCCAATTTCACATTTTTAAACATATCTTGAATGGAGATTAAATCTTGTTTACCATAACCACGCCCACTCTGCTGTGATTGGCCGAATACCGAATACAGTCACCCTGCGTCATGAACCCCAGAAGTCTCAACCTTCAAGGGACTCGTTGTATAAACAAAGCAGGGCGTGATTACAGCTGGCTGGAGGAGGAGTGAAGCCATTATTACGTCATAATGGACTCCGCTCTCGTAACCTCTCGTTCGCCCAGATTTCAGACGGGGGAGAACTTTATAAAGTAATAAGTTCAAAACATGGTCATGATGAGGAACTTACTGCATCTTAGGGAGGAAGACTTTAACATTTGAAACATGTGAGTGAGTCAGGAGAGTTTGGTTTTCACGTTAGTTGCGCTTTAAGGCCGAACAGGAAGTCACGTACACACCCGACCAAAAAAACCCAACATATCCAGCTTTAAAAAAAACTATTTATAGCCTGGTTCAAAACACTGTTTCTGTCCTAAGCAGTTGTTTTATCAACATAGACTTTAGTTTTTTTTTTCTACATTTCCATAATAAGGGGCGTCGTCTACTTGAGCCATCGTAGCTTCAAATAAATAGGTGCGGTTTCCATCCTAATGTACTTCGTCCAAACTCCTGACCTTGAATTTCCAAGATGGCCGCGACCCCAAGTTAGCTTGAAACCTATGGGTGGCGTCACAGAAATGACTTCCATATTTTATACAGTCGGGAATTGAATGGTAGTAGGTCAGTTGAGATAGTTAGCAAATTAGCATAGTTAGCAAGACTACAACTGTTGTGTTTCTCAAGTCCTTTTTTAATTAAGTTTGAGTGAAAACCGTTGTTCAACAATTCACAGCCTCAAAAGTAAACAGAGATTTCGTGAAACCGAAGTATCTTCTACAAGGACAGTGTGTGTGCATATGCATGTCCGATCACCTCCGCACGTGTCCAACTGTGCGAGTGCTTTATTAAACGGCTCGCGGATCAATTCCTAATCGGCTTTGTGTCGGCTAACACATACAAACGCACACTCAGTGTCCCTCTAACATGCCTGCGCTTCGCCTTCATTGCTTCTGAGCCGCCGTGTCCCATTCGATTAGCCGTGACATCACTAAACAAATTACTACATGAAACAATTACTGATCAGAAGTCGCGGGTTTGTCGGGGAGACCATCTCTGCGCGTGGTGGCGCATGTTTTATGTTGGCAGGGGTGGACCTGGTCCAGTAAGCAAGTACTTACTACTAACAACAATTATGTTTAAAGGATTTTAATAGTGTTTTTCGTAGATCCTAGTAGCTAGCAATGAACCCAATGAAGGTAGAGGGTACTTCCGGTTTTTCCTGGTATTTTTCTTATTTTCTGTGTGATTCATGTTGTTATATTTCGGTGTTTTTCCTGTTTCTGCACCTTCCCTCTTTGTCTGTCCTTATAGCTGATGAGAACCATTCGGCAACAAACACAAAAGGACGACTACAAAAGCTTCCTTGTTCCAGTCCGTGGTGTCAGATCACCATTCATCCTGTGCTGATTTAACAAGTATCTCTTGTTTTATGGGCCTTTTGACTTTTCTATTGTTTAGTTTTTTTTCTTCTACTGTTCACTTGTGTTGACCATTGTGATAATATTTATTCTACTATCTTTCTGGATTTTTCTTTTAATTTATTTTTCTGAATCGAGGTAAATCAGTGTTAAGTTACAGCGACACCTTCGTTCTTGATTCTTTCCGTGTGTTCACTCGTGTGTATTTCGTGTTATATTTAACCGTGTTTTTGAACCTCGTTTTTCTCGCGTCTTTTTTTCTCCAGTCACTGCACACACTTCCAGCCTGTTCTGGATACATCAAATTACCTTGAGAGTCCTTGAAGACATACATGTTAATCCTCTTTTTTTTTGTTCTTGTACATTTATTTTTCTTCTTGTAGAAGAAAAAGAAAGGGCTTTTACTTTCATAGTATTGCAGTACTTAACCTGGTCAGTAGAGGGAGGAACTAAAGGAAGGACATAGATGTTTCACTAGTTTTTCCTCTGTATTATTATATTATTATTACCTTAAAGCAGCTCTATGCGATTTTAAGTCGAGCAACGCCAGTGGACTGCAGTGGTAGTGTTTAGCCCGACCGGAGACCACATTTCCCATGAGCACTTGCTAAATGTCGCGAAAGTTTCCATGTCCTGCTTTGTAGTAGTTGGACGAATTTTCCATTTCCATACTTCCATTGATGAATGAAGGATGGATATTGACGAGATAATGAATCAGATTGTGGATAGTAAAATATGATATGATTGCTTTGTAAATAACATAAAATTAACTTTGTTTTTGTACTGTAACCCCCGTCCCCTCCACAACCACCGCGATATGTAGCACGTTCACACCATCCCTTTTTACATTGAAAATGAAAATCACACAAAACACCTCAAGTCACGGTATGTGAGTCATTCAACTGGTTTTCAGTTGATGTGTCATCACAAGTTATTTTAGTACAAAAATATTACTTATTTAGGTACCCAAAACTACCCAGAGCTGCTTTAAGTTATCTAATTTTCATGTAATTATAATTAATTATAATTATGTAATTTTTAATTATATTATGTAATTTTAATTACATGATTAATTTGTTATAAACCAACAAATTAAAAAAAAAAAAGTATTTATTTATATATTTTATTTTATTGTATTTATTTAATTGATTGTATTTTATAATGTATCCACAACACAAACAAATCCTGTGTTCATGTTTTCAACCAAAAACAACATGGATTCTGATTTATATTTATTAATATAATAATTACAACTTTTATTGTTTATAAGTTTTACCTTCAGTATCAATTTATTTAAAAAACTGAATGGTACGGACGTTTTTAGTGGTTAAATACTAAACAAATAAAAAGAGTATGTTAATAATATAATTATTATCATGTTTATTTTATTTTATGTTTTTTTTTGGGGGGGGGGGGGGTTTCGTTTGAGGTGAAAAACATCTTAGTGTTATTTTGTATATGAACGACTCCGTTTTTGCCCTCTTTAAAACAAACATTTTTCATGTACATCAGGGATGCCTGTTACACATTTATCTTGTCTTGAACCGAGATAAATGCCAGACAAATTGTAAAGGTGACTCAACAAAGGTGGAAAATAAATCTTGTTTATTATAGGGGGAAAAAAAAACAGCTGAGTCGGCACATTTTTTTCTTCTGGACACTCTCCAGAGTTTATGTCCACAAGAAGCTCATTTTGTCTCCAAAATGAACATCAACTTGTTCGGATCTTCAGAGACAAATGTTCTCCAGGAATAATATATATTTTTTAAAATTCTAAACATCTAAGAATCTCCTAATAGAGAACAACTCAGTTGTTAGCTCGTAGGCTACGTGGTCATTACGGTGCCAAACTGTGTCATCATCAAGAGGCTAACGTTGTTTCCTCCTCCTCGTTATCATTCTCCACCTCCACGTCTTCCTCGCCCTCCTCCTCGCCCTCCTCTCACCTTGCTTTGTCGGGAAAATAAAAGGCCTGCGTGAGGTGAGGATCACGCCACTAGTGTGTGTGTGTGTGTGTGTGTGTGTGTGTGTGTGTGTGTGTGTGTGTGATTGTCCCCTGTCCGTCCCCTGCCGGCGTCGCCGTCACCGACCCACACGAACTGCTGTGTCAACAACACTCGCTCGCGCTAAACGACTTTAACAAGATAGTTTACCGAGGATGTGTCAAACATGCAAACTCCACAAGAAAAAACAAAACAAGATGATATGATTTTCTGCAGCATCGTGGTTTAACGCCATGAAGGTATAACAAGTGACATATTATTCCCCAGAGCCATAACAAAAGGAACACACAGCAGTTAGCGACGCACAACCAGAACAAGAACGATTGTTTTCATGAATAAACGTCACGTCGGACACTCAGGTGTTTGAACTAGAACTTCAATTCTTAACATGATGAATCTAATCTAATGATGCACGAGTCACGATCTGTGTTTTTTATTTCTGTCAGCGATCTGCATATTTTCACCACAGAAGCCACTTTAAAGGATATTGAGAAAGTTAAACTGTGGTTTAAGAGTCAATTATGGCATCAAGGGAGATGAGATGCAAAACAAAGCTAATGCTTGGAGCACTTTAATGTACAGTAAACACTTTCCAACCAGCGAGAGTTTTGACCCTTTTTTCTACCCTTGATCACTTTAGAGATGAAAAAACAAAACGTTTTCTCTTCTCTCTTCTTCCTTGAAACTTTGAGAATTCTACTTTTCCTGAATATCTGGTCCGTTGATGCATGATAATGATAAACATTTATATTAAGATACATTTTTTTATTCCATTAGCTCTTTATTCATTAGTTTCCATCTGCTCGTCAAGGGGTTTTAAAGAATTATCGTAAGATATATCATTAGAAACAAACCAGAGGTAACACTTGTGCTTTCAAAAAAGAAATTCCAATCTCTTCTAGGAGAGATCGGAATCCTACTACTGTATTGGGATCTGAATATTGGAATTCCAATCTGTTACAGGACAAATGGGAATTATACCAGATCAATCTCCAATTCTAATAGGAGAAATGTGGATTACATCAAAATGTTTGGGAAAATACACTGAATCGAGAATTCTGACCCGCTCTAGTAGAAGAACTCACATTTCTCCGGTCCTTAAAACTCTTCACTGGCTTCCAGTTTCTTTCAGGATCAACTTTAAAATTCTGGTTCTTACTTTCAGATCTATTCATGGTCAGGCTCCTCCTTACATCACTGATCTGATCCAGCCTTACACCCCAGCTCGGGCTCTGAGGTCTGTGGATCAGAATCTACTTATGGTTCCTCGCACACGGCTCAGGACCAGAGGAGAGAAATCTTTTCAACGATCTTCTCTCTCTTTGCGCTTGATGGCGTCTACTGACTCCTTTAAGAAACATCTTAAGACATTTTTATTTGTTCAGGCTTTTCCTTGAATTTCTCGAACTCCTGTGTTGTTCTCAGTATTATCTTTAAAGTATGTACTTTTTTGAGTATTGTTTTGATTGTTTAAGCGCTTTGTGACCCTGGTCTCGAAAAGCGCTATATAAATAAATATTACTTACTTACTTACTTACTAGTACAGATTCCAATCTGATTTCAGGTCCTACTGGATTCCAATCTGTACTGTGACATATACAAATCCAAACGTCCCTTAAATAATGATGATAAAAAAGTTGCACAAACACAACCACTGTTAGGACATTGTCTTTGTGTCGTTGATATATTTCTTCAGTGTTCATCAGGTCTAAGTCTCAGTAACCTTAGTTGGAAGACAACCCCTGGAATCAGGTAGTTAAACCTGGTCAACAGAGGGAGCAACTTAGACCTCTTTTTTTTCTCTAGGAGGAATTGTTTTGCAGTCGAGGGACTCGTTCTAATATGCAAGGTTAAGTATATATTTATATATATTTATATATATAGTTTATATTTGAGTGAAAGTTGAGTACAGACCAGGGTTGGGCAATTACATCTGGGGCCATGATGCTAAAAGAGAGGATCGAAGAAACAAAATACGATGGAAAACAAAGAAACAAAAAGGAAAAATAATAATAGAAAAAAATAGAATATTGACCATAAAATATCCCATAAAAATAGTTGTAAATCCTTTATTAAAATAATGAATATTTATAATATAAAAAATATTATTTCTAAATATGATATCAATATTTGCAAGAAATATTCACAAAAAGGTCAAAGAAAACATAAGTAATTAAAGAAAGTTATATTTAGAGTCAAACCACTAATAAATACAAACCAAATTGTTAGTTATCAAAAACATCCTGTGCATGTTTTACTCATTAGGGCCGAATATTTACCGTCAAAGGTGTGCATTATATTTGCATCACAGCATTTCCACTCACACGATAACACCAGTGACAACTTAGAAAAATAAAACTAAAATATGCCTTAAATAATAGTTATTAGAAAAGGTAAAACTGTGAACCAAAGAACGAGAAATATCTGCTGTGTTTTATTAATGTCTTGAAGCTAATTAAACTCAGATGAGTCACAACAAAACCTAGAAAATATTTAAGGTCACTGACTTTTTTCTTTTCTGTTCAGTCCAAGTATGAGCCAGACGCTCAGGCATGTGTTCTTCATTCCTGCGCACATACCTTCAACACGTCCACGTCGGTGGAGCTGCAGGCGACGGCGTCGTCCACCTCGCGCACCTGTCCGTCCGTCTCCACGGTGACCACTTTGACGGGGACGGCCACGTGACGGCCGGTCAGGATGGCCGTGTTCACCACCTCCGTGTCCTGGGAGAGACGGAACCACGAGTTCGGATCAGAATTTTTGATAAAAATCCACAAGAATGTCGGGTTTTCATATCTTTAAGGGAAATCAACAAGTGAAGCAGCTACTTGTAGCTTTAGCTAGCTGAAGCTAATCTCTGTGGTGCAACAAGATTTACGTCAGTCCAGACAAATACAAAAGTACTCAATTACAGTAAGAAATATTCAGATCAAGGTGAACTCCAGGAGCATCAGACCAGAGCAATTGTTCGCTGAGTAAAAATCTAATACTTTCGGTTAATGCTGCCTTGTCTAAAGTAAGGATTGTAGGTAATTTTCTCCATTATAAAGTATAATATTCAACCATATAAACTTTTACTAAATTGTAAAACTAAGATCTCATGAGGCAAATGCCTGACCATGAATAGATCTGAAAGTAAGAACCAGAATTTTAAAGTTGATCCTGAAAGAAACTGGCAGCCAGTGAAGAGTTTTAAGAATCGTGGAAATGTGAGTTCTTCTACTAGAGCGGCTCATAATTCTCGCTGCAGAGTTTTGTATGCACTGCAGGCGAGACAGATCCTTCTTGTTAAGACACCAAAATAAAGGGTTACAATAGTCTAAACGAGACAACACATCGCTGGGATATTAGATATATTATAGCCCTGACCTTAAAGTCAGTCTTCGACCTTCAAACTATCTTGTACGTTGTTGTAAATGTATATTTACGGAGTTTAATCCAGGAGATACAGGAGAAAATCAAATTCCTCTCAATGCTTTTCCATTGAGCTGAGCAAGGCGGAGTCCATGGGGCAAACCAAAGACAAGGCGGAAGGGTTTAAGTCTGACTTGTTTAAACGTGAATTAGAAGAATAGAACTGAACCTCGGATTACAAGATCAATAAGTAATGGTCAAACCGAAGTTATCAAAAAAAAAACGCGTCCCACTCTCAAACTACAAGTCCCACAATGCACTGCAATAATTGCAGCTTGAATAAGAAACTAATAATGAATAAAGAGTGTTCACTAGAACTAACACCAGTGGGTCATTTTTATTTAACTGTTTTACTATGACCCTATGGGGGCCACATCATTACATTCAAAAGGACCACCAGGTCTAGGACTATATTTTGAAGGGTGTTAAGATGCCAAAAAAGAAAAACTCAATTTATATCATGAACTAAATAAGGAGTAGAAAGTGAAGAAACAGAAGCTTTAATTAAGAAACTCGTGAAAAAGTGACGGCGCCACCTCCAGATTGTTGTGATCGGTATTTCCTCTTGATTAGATCCTTCCCACGAGGGAAACAAACACACACACACACACACACACACACACACACACACACACACACACACACACACACACACACACACACGATGTCACTCTTGATTATTTGTCGGCAAAAGGCGGCATTTATCGCCACCAACACGCGTGATTACAGGCTGTATTCAGGGAGACGTATTTACGGGCGTAAGGTTTGACCAACTTTTGCTGCGGACGTGGAAAAATTTCACACCTCGAAAGTCAAATCTCTTAAAACTGTCGCAGGAAACTTTCTATAAAAAATAAGTTGTTTTTAGCTCAAAAGAAGAACTACCTGCGGATGATAAACAAATTATATAAATTACAAAAATAAATACTTTTTAGGACAATATTTGACGCATTTGATTAGTATTAACTTTAAATTATTAATTGATTTCATTAAAAAAAAAGAAGAAAGAAATAGTTAAATTACAAAAAAAATTAAATTAAATTAAAAACAAGGACAAAAATATATATATAATATATATGAACAGAAATTAATTACACAATTAAAACCTTTTAACTACTAGCTTAAACATCAAATATATTTGAATTGTAGGGAAAATAATAATAATAATTTTGAATGTTAACAAATTAAAATTATGTATATTTTTAATATTTTTTTAAGAAAATAATTCTCACCATTTTTTTTCAAAATTTTATTTTGTTATTTTCATTCAAAATTATTTTAATTTTTTTTCTATAAATCAAATATATTCAATTTTTTAGCTGTTCATTTCTGTTCATATATAAATATTTTTTGTCCTTGTTTTTAATTATTACTTTTTTTGTAATTTAACTATTTCTTTCTTTTATATATATATATATATATATATATATATATATATATATAGTATTTTTTACATCATTTTTCTGTAAGTTTAAGTTCATATAATCAGAAGATGATGAAAAATATAAAGTTAATTATGAATTATTACGATATTATTTGGCAAAGATGCCTTTATTGATAATATTTCCACGGTTTATTTTCTTAATTTTGTGGTTATTTTGCTACAAGTCAACACAGAAACACAACAATCCCACGGATCAATAGTTCAACTGTAAATAGAAGTTCAGCGAGAGCTTCAGCGACACAAGGAGCTCTGGCCGTCACACACACACACACACACACACACTCACACACACACACTGTATGTGACATTTACCTAATGAGCCTCCTCACCAGCGCCACACACTCTCTGACTTTGGCATTTCCTCCCAGCATTCCCTATTTGTCCACTGTAATTGCCACCCATGTTTCCCGCCCCAAATTCCAGCGAGTAATTGTGGTCGAGTATGGATCCTATAATGGAGCGCCGCCATCCAGGCCGGAGGTGAGCAGCAGGTGAGGAGGAGGAGGGGCGGGATCAATCCGGATAGAAAAAAAATGAAACAGAAGTAGATGTGGAGGACGATAGGAATGACGGCCCTGCAGGGGAGAGATGTTGAGATAATTATCAAAGAGAAGCTTTTTCGCTGGATTTCGAAGCTAATGTACGATTAACTACTAATGTTTTTTCCAGAGGGGATTGTCCCGGTGATGACATCATCCATCATCAGTCGAGGGGTCACATGTACAGTTACGCACTTTACTGATAACCGAGTTCAATCCAAGCACCAGGAATACATTCACCTACATTTACCAGCGGTTAAGATCCGAGCTAAGCCAGAAGACGAGGAAGTTTTGTACCTCTTCATCTGGGTTCCGGTCGTGGGTGCCCAGACTTTCCTCTCTCTAGCTACATAGTCTAGCTTTCCCGGGGACTGTTCCTAGGCCAGTTGAAAGTCATAGTAGCTCCAGCGTTACCCGGGTCAACCCTGTTGGGTATGCCTTGCGGACATGACCAGTGAGTAGTCCAGGAGGCATCCTAGGCAGATGCCTTAGTCACCTTAACTTCCTCAACTTAATGTGGACTGCTGTACTCTAGTGCTTCTCAACCAATCTCCAAGAGAGAGCCAAGCGGCCCTACCCACTGTTCATGACCATAGGTGAGGTTAGGTAGGTACATCGTCTGGTCAGACCACAGATAGGTAAAGGGTCGACATAACCGCAGATGCCGCCCCGATCCGCCTTTGGATCTCAAGCCCCAGAATTCCCAAAGATACTTAAACCTTCTCCACTCAGGGCAGGATCTCTTTCCGAAACCGGGAGAAGGATCCCCTCCGAATTCCAACGAAGAACCACAGACTAGGATTTGGAAGCTCCTGCAACTTCAAAATCAACCGTTCGAACAGAAGGTGAAGGTCTTATGAAGCCAAGGTAATGTCATCCTGAAACAGACCCAATCCAAAGCCTACCGAACCAGACCCCTTCACCACCCTGGTTGCGTCTAAATATTCTGTCCATTAAGGTTATGGACGGAATTGGTAAGAAAGGGCAGTCTTGGTAGAGTCCAACCCTCAATGGAAACAAGTCCGCCTAAGTCCCAGCTATGCAGACTACGTTCTGACACCATTCTTACAGAGAAAGGCAGACCTTATCAGGGGGTCCGATACCTCAGAGTACACAAACAGGAATACCCATGGGACACGGTTGAAAGTATCTCAGTTTGTTCATAAAAGTAAATACCTACAGTATGTTGTTACTCCTGAGGGCACCATAGCTATCCTGATGTATTTGCCTATGACAAGCGGTGTCGCTAAAGTTAAAAGACATCTCGGTACTTTGAGTTTTTCCATCTCTTTAGTATACAGTGTTGATTTTATTAACTTGTGTAAGCGCAAAACAAGAATATATCATCTTCTGAACTGGACATCTACGTTCTCTTGAAGAGAAATACGATATCCCATGTTGGGTTATTATAACATCTAGTCTTTGCCTACTTTTTTCAGCGCTAAAGGTTTATGCCGAAAATTGTTGATGGCCAAAAATGTTGTGTATTCCTTGTTCATATAATATCACAATATAGTAAGAAAGTGACTGATAGTTATTTGTAAAGCGCCTTTCTTGACCAGGGTCACAAAACGCATTAACAGTCAAAAGCAATACGCAGTTAAATATATATATAAACATTTTAAAACTCCAAAAGGCCAAGACAACATAAGACAAATTTAGGAAAATAAGGAATATCCTGCACGATTAAAAAGGTCTTAAGATGTTTCTTGAAGGAGTCAGTAGATCATCAAACACAGAGGAAGATCGTTCCAAAGCTTAGGAGCAACAGTCTGGAAGGATTTCTCTCCTCTGGTCCTGAATCGTGTTCAGGAACCATCAGTAGATTCTGATCCACAGACCTCAGAGCCAGAGCTGGGGTGTAAGTCTGGATCAGATCAGTGATGGAAGGTCTGACCATGAATAGATCTGAAAGTAAGAACCAGAATTTTAAAGTTGGTCCTGAAAGAAACTGGCAGCCAGTGAAGAGTTTTAAGGATCGTGGAAATGTGAGTTCTTCTACTAGAGCAGATCAGAATTCTTGCTGCAGAGTTTTGTGTTAACTGCAGGCGAGACAGATCCTTCTTCTTTAGACACGGAATTAAACTGTTACAATGGTTTAAACGAGAAGACACAAACACATGGATTATAAGATCCAGATCCTGTTCTGACATTTTCCTAAATGTAGAGATTTTGGGCAATATATCACAACACATAGTATTATTGCACCTTCTGTGTATCGTGACATGTATGTATGGTAACACTTGCCAATACACACCCTAAATACTTATATATATATATATAGTCAGAGCGTCAAACGTTGGTGCTGTTGCACATCCGTGCGACGTAAAAGCGAACCTGTGACAGCACAAGTGTCAGCCAGCGAGGAGCCGAAGAGAATATAATAAGAAGAGATAAAAAGGCAGCAGGAAGCAGCTATTAGAGGAGAGCAAAGGAGGCAGATCGAGTAGTTCGGCGAGAGAAAGAGAGAATTTCACGCTTGTCCCGAGGAATTGTTAAGTGGCTCGTCAACGCTCGACTCCCCACCGCCTTCAAAAGCCGCCGCTCGCTGGCGGGTGTGTACAGTCGGGGGGGTAGGGGGGCGACTTCGGTACTTGGACGACGTCTCCGTTTTTAGACTCCGCGGAGCTTTTTCTACACGCTTTTGATTGTTCTTTTATGTTGTGCGTCGCACTTCTGCTGACCCAACATCTGCTGACGGGTTGGAAATGTGGGAGTTAGAGACAACTGTGGTGCTGACATCATTTTTTGCTTTAGGTTTTTCCCGTCAGAACGAGCGTCTTGTTGAGAGTTTAAGGAGGTCAAGAGAGGTGGATAATGGGTTCTTCATGTACTTATGCAGTACTTTCATCAACCTCTTATCGTTGTCTTTCTTTTGCTGAGGACCAGAGTGGCTTCAACTCTGACTCCTCAAACTTTTTAGATTTCTTAATCTAGAAGGTACTTAATGAAAGCAACCGATAAATTTCACTTCTACTATATGCTACTACTTTGATAACTAATTTTTCTCTTCTTTTCTTTTCAGAGTTAATAGGAAAGACAAATCTCACAGGTCAATATTTTAGAACCATGTTATAAAAGTATAGATGATAAATCTACTTAAATTAATATATAAAATCTACACTTTTGAAATTGGGAAGTATATGAAAAATGGTATTAAATTTTAGACGACGAAAAAAAGATCATAATAAAAGATGGAATGGAATGGAAACGTTGAAACTCCACAAAACATGAATCAAAATTGAAAAATAATTAAAATAAATTAGATTATAAATTGAATCTTATTATTTATTTACTTTAAAAAATGCTATATATTCAATGAGATGTCATTTTCACGTTATTAGAAATAAAAAGAGAAAACTCCATATATTTATTTGAATAAAAAAATAGTACATTTTAAAAAACAACAAAAAAAGATAATTAAAAATTTTTTTATCAATTGTTCAAATTGTAAATACAATAATTCTAAAATTTCTATTTATATATATATATATATATATATATCAGAGTACAGATTGGAATCCTACCACTGTATTGGGATCTGAATATTGGAATTCCAATCGGTCCTATAGGACAAATGGGAACCAGGACAATCCCCAATTCTAATAGGAGAAATTCTGATTACATCAAAATGTTTTGAAAAATACACTGAACCATGGAATACCAATCTGTATTAGTATAGATTCCAGATACTACTGGAATCCAACTGTATTATGACATATATACTGTATATATAATTTAAAAGAGGAGACAAAAACAATGAATCATCATATTATAAATGTATAAAAAACGAGTAAATATATCAAAAGTAAAGAAAAATGAAAAATAAGAAGTTCAGTGAGTAGAAATGAAAACACTCAAAATAACTCAAATTGGTGAGAATTAGACCAACATGCTTCCGTAACTGCCTGGAAAATAAATTGTTACCATAACAACCCAGAGTCCTTAAAGGGCCGGCAGACAAATGAAAAACATCAAAACAACATCAAAAATATAGTCAACAAAGCAGAGTTCGAGTCCATGAAAGCGTGATAATAAAATGATTTTCTAGAAGCGGACAAACAGATGAAAGTAACACACAGACAACCATCGAGAAAGTGTTGACAAGAAGATTTAAATGTTTGCCGTCCACAACGTCAATGCAGAATGATGGTCTTCTACCAGCTGGATCCACCGAACAAGAGGCTCTAGAGTTCAACGTGAGGACCTTCTGAACGAAAACTCACCACTTCTACGTTTAAACAACGGAGAATAATTCAAGTCTCGGAGAAAAAAAACACTCTAATGGAGTTTTAATGCCCATCGTTCCGTCTTCCTCCTCAGACCTTTTTTCCCGTTCATTCCAAACTTCAGTGGAGTTGGTCTCATCACGCAGACGCCGCTGCCGGCGAAAACATCGCGGCTATTGACTGAGAAGAACAAAAAGTCTTTAAGCGAAGCCATTTGAGGGGAAATGATTTCCGTGGCGTCCATATAACACAAACACGCTGACGCGCATTAAAAAGCCATCGTCTGCAACGAAAAGGTTACTGCCCGCTTGTTCTCTCGAGTTAACAAATCACACTTAGTTTCACTCGGAAACACTTCATATGGAGCCTCGGCGAGACGGCTGAACTCGGCCGTGTCGGGGAAAGGTCACGCTGACCGTCGCTGGCGGTGAACACGCGTGTAAATCTGATTCTTAACAGCAGGTTAAACAGGTTTATTAAGAGACGTTCAATAGAAGAGGAAGGATTCTTAATGGTTTTGTTCACTCAGGTTGACTGAAAGTTTGACTCGCCGCCTCCTTACAATCTATTGTTTATATTAAGTCAAGAACAAAGACTTGGTTTTCCCTGAATTCCTAAAAATCTCTTGAGGGAGTCCCTGGAAAGGCTTCGTTAGATGGATGGATGGACAGATTAATCCCTCTGGAGTTCACCTTGGGTTTCCACTTCTCAGCAGATGAAAGAGTCATACAACAGGAACGCGAACAAAGTGCAATAAGAAGAACAAAGTCAAAGAGATAACAAATCCCCCCCAAAAAAGGATAGAAATTAACCCAATTGTTAACCAGTTTTTTGGGGTGTGAATTAAGCAAGTAATACAGACAATAATTCATTAATAAGACATTTTATTATTTAAATACCTTTGGTCATAAAGTAAATAAATAAAATAAAATAAAATAAAAGATAAAAGACCCACATACAATTTGACAAAATATTACTGTAAAAACAAATAAAATATGAAACAACAATATAATATGAAAGTATATCAGTGTCATCAGGATAGTAAATGTTTTTTTTTTAGTTAAAATACATTGTTCGTTGTAGTTATTTTTTTAATATTGAAGTATTTTTTTTTTTTTTTTTTTGGAATGTTTTTATTAAATAACTGAATTGGATACGATTTATATTGAAAGGTTGAAAGCTACGAATTAAAAATAAAATGAATTATAAAAAAAAAGAATCAAAACTCTATGTTTAAAAAAAGTTCATTCAATTTAATTGAATTTAAGTTACTTTTAATTGAACATAGATCAAAATAATTAAAAGAAATAAAAGGATACAAGATCAACATATAAGAATTATGTATTTTATTATATATATGTTAACCTTTGTAACCTTTTCTTTGTGTTATAGTGACTCCTTTAAGAAACCTCTTAAGACGTTTTTATTTGTTCAGGCTTTTCCTTGATTTTCTGGAACTCCTGTTGTGTTATCAGTTTTATCTTGATCTTTAAAGTATATACTTTATTGAATATTGTTTTGATTGTTTAAGCGCTTTGTGACCCTGGTCTGGAAAAGCGCTATACAAATAAAAAAATACTTACTTACTTACTTATATCCGTTGAGCTATATTCTTTATATTTGGATTTTGTCATCCCTTGCACTTTGTTCTTGTTCTTGATTTTATGAAACTATCGTCTGCTATGAACTGGAAACCAAATTTCCCGAAGAAGACCTTCAGATAGAATAATAAAGTCTATCTAAACTAAACTAATTCAAATAATATAATTTAATTAAGTTCATTTTCAGTTTTTTTTCATATATAAGATATATAATTTTTTTTAAATAATAATTCAATATTTCAACATATAAATGATTGAATCAGATTTTTCCAAAAAAAAAATGAAATGTATAAAAACATTTAATATTCTGATGGCACTGATTCCATAAAAATAAGATCTTTGGATCAAAGATGGCCGACAGACCCACATGAAACATGGTAAGATATTCCAAATATAAAAAAATATATAACTATAGAAGTACTTATGCTGGTCCTACAGAGTCTTATGTTAATCATGTTTATAGAAGAAACACTTCAAACAGTGAACTGTCTAATACGATCCAGAACAAACAAACTTAATCAACCAGGATGTTTTAAAACATAAACAACAACCTGACAAAGAAGAAAAACCTCCTGGAGTTAAAAATGATTTTCAAAAAGGTCTTCTTGCGAGAGTCAAAGACATTAGAACGCTAAATGCTGCTGATGAGGCGTTACCGTGGAGGGGAGACAGATGAGGCGGGTGACAGCTGGGCGAGCTGCCTGGAGACGATAGTGTGTGTGTGTGTGGGGGGGTGTGTGTGTGTGTACTGGAGAGTGTGTGTTTTATATCAGGAGTAAAGGGCTATTATCACTTTGACAAGTTTAATTACTACCAGACTATTAGACCTGAGGACTATCATCCCATTTATTTGACCAAGCTGCAGTAGAGTGTGTTTCTGTGTGTGTTTCTGTGTGTGTGTATGCGTGTGTGTGTGTGTGTGTGCGTGAAAATGAAGGATCATCATCTTAAGTACTGAGGCTGTGTGTTCTCATAATAACACAGTCATAACAGATGTGACTCTTTTAATAAAGATAGTTACATTAGAAAATGTGCTTAAGCCCCGCCCACTCAAAACAATCTTAAATTCCTGAAGCTAAAATCTTGTTTACCATAGCCACGCCCACTCTGCTGTGATTGGTCAAGAGTCGAGGTTTGTCACCCAACGTCATCAACCTCCGACGGACGTGTATAAAGAAGGAAGCAGGGCTTTGTGATCGCGATCCGGGAAATGCGTAACGGCCTGTTTTACTGTGTACAATTAACTACTTCTTCTAATACTACTGCTACTGCTACTGCTACTGCTACTCCTACTCCTACACCTACTCCTACTGCTACTGCTACTGCTACTCCTACTTCTACCCCTACCCCTACCCCTACCTCTACCCCTACTCCTACTCCTACTCCTACAGCTACTGCTACTGCTACTCCTACTGCTACTGCTACTGCTACTGCTACTCCTACTCCTACTCCTACTTCTACTGCTACCCCTACTCCTACTCCTACTCCTACTGCTACTGCTACTGCTACTGCTACTGCTACTGCTACTGCTACTGCTACTGCTACTGCTACTGCTACTGCTACTGCTACTGCTACTGCTACTGCTACTGCTACTGCTACTGCTACTCCTACTCCTACTGCTACTCCTACTGCTACTGTCACTACTACTACTTACTAAGATAATATATTCCTGCCTACTACGCCTGGAAAACTAGCAGTACTACTACTATCACTACAACAACATCTTCTTCTACTTACTATTACTACTTTTATTTGTACTACTATTACTACTTCTAGTTCGATTTGTTTTACTATTACAACCGCTAGTTCTTTTTGTACCACTTTTACTACTACTACTACTTATACTACTGCTACGTCTGGAAAACTAGCATTACTTTTACTATCACTACAACAACATCTTCTACTTGCTATTACTACTTATATTTGTACTACTACTTACTACTTCTAGTTCGATTTGTATTACTATTACAACTGCTAGTTCTTTTTGTACCACTAGTATTACTACTACTACTGCTACTATTACTACTAGTTTTATTCGTACTACAATTCGTGTCCTGATGTGTTCTTCGCTGCTGCAGTAGAAACAGAGAACATTATCACCTCATAATGGAATGCTCTCGTAACCTCTCGTTCGCCCAAATTTCAGACCAACTTTATAAAGTAATAAGTTCAAAACTTGGTCATAATGAAGGACTTACTGCATCTTGAAGGAAGACATTTGAAACATGGGAGTAAGTTTGGTTTTCACATTAGTCACCTTTTAAAAAAGGTTTTCTATATATATTTTTATACTTCTTACTTCTACTTCTCAATGTATAACTCAATAATGTTATTGTTTTTCCTATCTTTCTTGTTCTCCCTTTATATTCATAACCAAATATTTCCAAACTGGTATTGTGTCTTATTTTCTTTCGTCATTATTTCTGTTTCTCCACTAAGAGTCGTCACATACTTTATTCATTTCTACCTCTATTTTGATCGCTTCCTTTTTTTGATTATTCAATTTATTCTTCAATTTTTCTTACAGTTTATTTATATGATAATTTCTTCCTTTACATACCTTTCCGCGTTTGCAATTTCCTCTCTTTTGTTTTCTCAATTCTATCCTCGTACGTTTCATTCCGGTTCTGAAGCGGAGCTTTTTTTTGTTGGCATCTTTTCTTTGGGTTTCTGTTTTGACATCTATTGCCTCAATGAACCCTTCATTTAAGGACAATTTTAGGACAATTTTGAAACCTATTTTTCGGATTATTCTACAGGCGGTGTGTCATCTTCTCTTGCAATCTCCTTTTGAACGACCAGATTCGTTCAATATTGATATATTCAAGGGTTTACGACACATAGATATCGAGTATATTAAATATTCACAGGAGCAACTGAAACACTCATCGGTGGTAATTATCCTCTGATGTGGAACCGGAGCTGTTTATTTACCTTGAAAATTATTTCATCTGATCTTCTGCACGATATGTCATTTCAACTTGAATCAACTTCCTTGTAGTTCTACACATATCAAGTGTCTTAATTCAGCAGAACGGACTCTGTGGAAGAGTAGATTCAGTTCATACTAAATAATGATAATAGTCAATGTGCCACCTATTAATTTCCTTTTCTAAATATTTAGTTTAATTAAAGCTGAACTACTGAAATGGAAACTTCAGGAATCAGAGAGTGAAACTGTAGAGCTGCTGATAGTTTTAACATGAATATCGCTGTGTCATCAGCGTAAGAAGATATTCATAGTGTTGCTCACCGTTGGTAGATGTTCTTGAGGACCTTTTTTATGGATTCAAAATGTGTTAGTCGTGGAATTCTCTATGTCCTATCAGGTGTCGCCGACACGTCTTCCATGTTAACAGGTTCGTGGCAATCAAGGTGACCTTGGAAATTCATCATCGCTCATTAAAAACAACATTATCATAATTAAAACGGTCAGCATTGATTTTTTTTTTTTTTAAAGAGCAATCGGAGCTTACATGATGCTGACACGCTTCTGACATGTTCTTTTTTAATTATTTACTTTGCAGACCTGCTCTCTCAGGTTTCTCCATCCGGCCGAATTCAAAACGGCTCAAATATTGTACAAAACAAATAAAACAAAAATACAAGGAATGTTGGGAAGGGAATGGAACAGAGGATATAATTTAAGGGGAGAATTAAACTTTAAATATGAATGGAATTTGTGGATATAAATAAAAAATTACACATATAAATCAAAAAAGGTAGAAACACAAATTTATAAAAAGGTATATGGAAGAGGAAGTTTGAAAACTGAGGAATTCTGACCCGCTCTAGTAGAAGAACTCACATTTCTCCGATCCTTAATACTCTTTAATGGCTTCCAGTTTCTTTTAGGATCAACTTTAAAAATGTGGTTCTTACTATCAGAGCTAAAAAATACTTATTATGAGGGATGAATTTTGAAGAATGAGAAAAGTACTTACTTCAATATTTCAATTAATTTAGTATATGGTATATAATTATGGCGATAATAATGTATTGTGTGTTTGTATAAATTGTGTATTGCTTTGAGTACTTCTATAGTATACTGTATATACAGTATATGCAGAGAAGAAACTGGAGAGCAATTAAAAAATATGTTTACTTCTTTCTACTACTTCAAAGGTGTTTTCTTTTTATTTAGCTTTATTTTTATTTAAATCTTTGTTCAAACTATTCCATTTTTATTTATTAAGTCAATCAAACGCTGTATGACTGAGGGAGGAAACCAGAGTTCACCTGGAAAACACACATTCTCCCCAGAGAAAGGATACGATGACGCTGGACGGCCCTAGTAAAGGTTTTCGTCAACGAAAATATTTCGTTATAATTTTAATAGGAAAAAGCAACACTTCACCAAAGATAGCAGAAGTCATGGCCAACAAATATCTCACACCGGCGGATTGGGAACATCATGGCAAGGTCATGAAGATAAAGAAGTATTCTGACGGTTTGAAAAAAAAAGGAAGCAAAGATTGGACCAAGAACTTAAAAAAAAAAAAAAAGACTATAACCAGAATCATAACTCAGGTTCTACAATGGAAGGTCATAACATCCGACAACATGCCAACCCAAAGGTCCTTCCTAGTCCTTCCGTCACCTCTGCAGCCGATGTCACCCTGTCCTCCCGCCGTCCCCCCGCCGTCCCCCCGCCGTCCCCCCACCGCCCCACCTGCCCCGACACTAATTGCAGCCGCTAACGAGATGCTAACGAGCCTTAAGGGGTATCTGCCAGTTAATCACCCCACGGTTTCGGGGGCAATTTGCACACGCCTAACCTACTTCCTGGCCGCTCCGCCGCCAACTCGGGAAAGCAAAGGTTGAATCGATGAGAGCCGGAGCTGCATAAACCGGGCAGAGCGTCTTCCACGCGAGAGCTAATTAGGACAAACGCAGGAACCTTCTCGGGGACGTCGCCGGGAAAATGGCCGGTGGTAATGATGCGCACTGCTAATTCACTATTAGACAAATACACTGTATTTATGTTCAAGTTGACGGAGTCGAAACCGGGACTACAGTGAGTGTTGGTATTGTCTAGTGTAGCTCAGTGAAAGCTTATATTAGTTGTTTATTTTAAACTAATTGTTGACTGTGTTTATTTGTATGAAAAACACAGAGAATATGTTTATTGCGTTACAACTGTGACCCTTATAACAGTCAGTATTTGATGTGGCCCCTGAGGAAATGTATTTGCCCACATCTGCCTCACTATATCGCGATTCTTTCCCCACAACATGTATCTTGTATATTTTGGATGTTCCGCTGTATATAGTTTATATAACACGTAATTTCTATTGGCTCACAGACGACCATGAGTTCTATATACTGGGTGCTGATTGGCTCATGGTGTGCCCTATATTACTGTGACTTTGCTTGTGTTAGCTTGCGAAATAGTAAAGATTCACCACCAGATATAGTGCCCTGAAAAATGTTAAACACTGACCGAGGAGAATTGTGAAGCTCTAATTCACTGTACGGTAGATGTCATCATCATCATCATCATCATCATCATCATCATCATCATCATCATCTTCAAGGACCCTTGTAACCATCAACCTCCGGACTGCAGTGCTCGTAAACGAACAAAGAAAACATCTATTAGGGCCCTTGAATGAACGTGGTTGTGACAGAGACGTCAGAGCTGAACGGAACAAGAGCGCCATCATGTATCGAAAACACATTGACGAGAAGAACAACACGGCGCCGACTAAGACGAGGGAACAACGGGATTCATTTAATGGACTGGTGGGAATAAGAAGAAATTAAATGGATGGATGGAGGCTTAAAGAAGGGAGTAATTCAGAGCAGTCGAAGAGAAACGTAGAACGCCGTTTAGGGAACAAAAGAGAGTGGAATGAAGACATTTGGTACATTTAAGGCTTAACAACCCTTCTGCTCACAATACGCACACACAGACACACACTCCTGCGAGAATTCCGCTTTCAATTTCCAGATCCCTAATTGTATTACAACTGCCCTTCTCTCTTGTCTTTCTCGCTCGGAATTCTCCTCCACTCTCTCACACAGACTCTCTTTTCTTCTAGGACTTCTGTCAGATTTGACTTCTCGTGGCGCTGCTTTCATCAGGAAGTCCCGTTTCCCCCCGACGAGCCGGGTCGTCCGAAGCCTGCGGGGTCGACCGTGAATGTTAGTCCTGTGGTTTCCTGTTTGGTCGCATCAGGGGTGGGTACAGAGGGTGGCCACGGGTGGTACTCGCCACCTTGTGGAACCTGATAGTCCCGCCCCCGGGGGCCACCCCGGCTTCCACGGATTCAATTCCCTTCATCATCTGAGTGGCAGTAATGTGTCCACGCGGACATGCATTAAAAGAATGAAGACCTCAGACGCCACAAATACAACGTAGAGGCGACAGAGAAGTTAGTGGGTTCTTCATTTTGGGAACATGTTAATTTTACAGTAAGTAAGTCTGTAAGTAAGTAAGTAATATTTGTATAGCGCTTTTCCAGACCAGGGTCACAAAGCGCTTAAACAATCAAAACAATACCCGATGAAATATATGCTTAAAAGGTCAAGACACACCGAGACAAACACAGGAGTCTCAGAGAATCAAGGGAAGACAAGCACGAATAAAGGGTCTTAAGATATTTCTTGAAGGAGTCAGTAGATCATCAAACACAAAAGAAAATCGTTCCAAAGCTTAGGAGCAACAGCCTGAAAGGATTTCACCCTTTCAGTCCTGAACCATGTCCGAGGAACCATCAGTAGATTCTGATCCACAGACCTCAGAGCCCGAGCTGGGGTGTAAGTCTGGATCAGATCACTGATGGAAGGTCTGACCATGAATAGATCTGAAAGTAAGAACCAGAATTTTAAAGTAGATCCTGAAGGAAACTGGCAGCCAGTGAAGAGTTTTAAGGATCGGAGAAATGTGAGTTCTTCTACTAGAGCGGCTCAGAATTCTCGCTGCAGAGTTTTGTATCAACTGCAGGCGAGACAGCTTCTTCTTGTTAAGACATGAAAACAAACTGTAGCAATAGTCCAGACGAGAAGACACAAATACATAAATTGTTTATCTTTCATTTCATGCTGATGCCAAGAGAAGTCCCAAGCCATTATTGGGCCCTTAGCAAAGTTTAATGTGTGTCTGGTGGTCATTTATCACATCAACAATTCCATGCCCCAAAATTGCTATAATCTGCAAAATACAATTTGGTTTGTATTGAAATATTTGACAAGAGTTTATTAGGACCCTTGGGGTTTCCCTTGATGGCGAAGCGTCCCCAAGTGGTGGTTAAAATCCACAAACTCATTGGGTCGGAACTGCTGATGCCACTAAATAATCATATCCATTGCAGGGTTCTGAGTATAAAAAAATACATTTGAAAAACAATTAACCCCATTCAAAACCAATTACCGGCAACAGATGGAGTTTCTCTCCTCGATAAATACCTTCACTGAGAGGTCTTTAGTCTACACACTATTTTTAAAAATTCTAAATAGTTTGAATTTTAATTTGGGTCTTCTGCCAAAATCTAGACCTCTACAATAATATAACGATATGCTTTACTTAGCGAAGGAAAAGTGCTAAACTAATATCATGTCATCATATTTTCCAGCCACATATATTATTCTAATTGTATCACAGCTGGTGTTTTCATCACTGCTTTTGTCGGAAAGGAATGTGGGGAGTAAAGATATCTTTGCCATGTAGGATATTTGAGGGACGTTGAGCGATAACAACTCGTTCAAGTTTGTTTTTGGTCGAAACCTTTGGAGTCAGATCATTAACGGCTTGTGAAACTGTGACAAAGATAAAACAGCGAACTAACAGCTCTGTGCTTCAGAGAGAATTCGGAAATTCAAGATTCTTTTACTCGTTCTTCTTGTGAAAAAACAACGTTTGCCTTTAAACCAGATCTGATCTCTATTCTTTGTTTCAGTAAAAGCTTAAAGACAGATAGAGTTGCGTATTAGCAAGAATCTGGCGATACGATATGTATAAAGATACAGTGGCATGATATATTGCGATACTGTAGGAAAAACTAAATCTCTGTAGTACTTGCCTCATTACTTTCCTTTGGTGTTTCAAAATGTACAGACCACATGACGAAGTAGTAGCTTTACAAGCTGCTGGAGTCGACCGTATCCTCTCATCCTCAGTCATCGCTGGGCTCTCGCAGGATTTCAACGTTCATTTAGTTGCAGAGTAATTATGTTTTTTTTATACACACATAATTGTACTATAATAACTATAATCCATAAAAAAGTATGGTAAAAACGAAAAAAATATACATTTAATATATTTATATATAAAATATATAAATAATAATTATCATGTATATTATATATTTACTTTTTTTTAATTGTTGATACAGTCCTGTCGAATATCAATACATTATCGTCTAAATTAAGAATATCCCTTTCAGGTACAACACTAATTTTCATATCAAGATAGTGGAAATACACATTTTAAATACTTATTATATTCTTAGTTATTCTCATTTAACTGTTAATGTGATGCAATTTTTTGCCAGCAGTGTGAGAATCTTAACAACCTTCCCTTGTTTTCTTCGCTGCGACTAAATCAGCATGCTTTTAAGGAACGCTGCTGCTGAGTATTTGATTTTAAACAAACACGGGGAGCATGATTGAGTTCACATTTATTTGCTCAGAGAAAAACGTTGAAGAGAAAGTTTCATTTCAGGCAAATTGCTAATCAGAGTTTAGAAGAAAAAAAAAAAGGCTGTTTCTTTATCGACTCTTCTGTTTCTGTTTTAATTGCTCACTTCCTTTTTTTTTCAGTTCCCCTTCACACCAATCAGTACGGGCAGATTAAGAAGTAGTTTGCTTTAATGTTTCAGTACACAAGCGGACATCTTTTGGAGCAGAGTGTTCCAATCAGGAATTAATTACAGAGCGGAAGGAGAAAGATTTAAAGAGACAGGGAGGACGAGTGAAGATAAATCCCCATAACCCTCTTTCTAACAACCATTAGTAGAAAAGAAAGGCTGTTAGAATCTTTAAAAAAGTCCAATGGATGGACATGTTTCTTTGGTACTTGAGACCGATCAGTGTCAATGGCAATTCATGCCAAATATAACAATCATCAATACATGCGGTTTCTTCTGTGTTATTTAATCCGGAGTAATAAAGCAATAAAGTAAACTCCCTCTTCTCAGAAACAGCCACAAGCTCTTCTAACCATTCAACCATTGTGTCTTAGGCAGGGGTCTTAACTGGACTGGGGTCCACCAGAGGTTAATTCTCATGGGCCACAGATTGGCCTGAAAGATTTTGAGAAATGTGGTCTTTGTCTTGTTGTTCAATTTTTTTTATGGACTTTTGTGTGGTTTATATTTGTGTTTATATGTTTGGTTGTTTTTTTTTTCATTTTTAGAAACAAAAGCAATTTTGGAGGCAGCAGGAGTGGCACAGCATTCTTTTAGCCATTCACGTAGATATCCCCATGTGCCCCAAAAAAGACTACTACTAATTTATTTTGTGAAAAATCCCAACAACATTGGAGCCACATCATAGATAAGATAGAAACCAACACCATTTCGGTGGCAAAGTACAAAGTGCTTTTCTTGCTTTTTGTGGGAGACCTTTTTGTTGGATTCGCTGTTTTTAAATCTATATCTATAAAGGGCATTTGAGTCACATTGATAACCCTCTCACTGGTTCTACACAGGTCCTCAAATGACTGCCTTGAAATGCTCTGTATCTGGACTAAGTATGATCTTTAGCCCTATTTGTCCGCAAAGGCCAAAAAGGTAGAAAAAAGTCATGCCTAAATTACTCCCTTATTATTATTAGTGCTACTAATAGCTCATTTCCTTCTGTCATATCCTGAACTGTTGTAGAACCAGTTATTTCTACTTTGTTCGCCTGTTGCTACACAGGTGTGACAGAGCCTTTTGACCACATCGTACCCAGCAACAGGCGCCAGATTGTCAACATTGGAATATGTTTCTCTTGAATCTCTCCCTCCCGTTTTGTGGATTTCTTTTGGTGGTTGTTGTAGTTCAACTAGTGCCTTTCTCTACTTTTTGACGCGTTAGTAGGCATGTGTGTTTTTCCATGACCACCGCCCTCTTTGTTTCAAAGTCTCCTTTAGATTACTCTCCGCCAGTTTATGGTGAACTTTTAGTGATATAGCAGGGTCTAAACAGAGACTAGAGCAAAAGATACAGCCTTTTAAAACATTGTTAAAAGTCCTCGAACTTCGTTGGCCTTTTTATCCATTAGAAGCATTTTTCAAAATCAGTCGGCATCGCCTGAAATATGATGCTAGCACCCATTCAAGGCTATACAAGCATATTAAAAAGGCAGTTACATATTTTTTGCTAAATTACATGACATTTTTTGGTAAAAAAAAATGCTGACATTTAATCACTCCAAAATCCATTTCCATTAACTAGTGGGTAGTGTTCCCTGTCAAGTTTGACCCAGAAAATAGGGTGGCAGCAGCAGTGGCAGGGCCTATGCCATGGTAGATCAGCCCATATCCAACAACAAAAACAAAACAAAAAATCGAAATTATGGACTGAAAGCGATTCAACATATGCAAATACTTTTATTTCGTGGTTTCACTGGACACTAGCTTTACTTTTTACCGCTAACTAATTTCCTTTATGAACGATAGGATAAGATAGAAACCAACCCCATTTGAGGAGCGAAGTGCAAAGTGGTTTTCCCTTTTGATGCACTTGCATTAGTTATTTTTTTCCCGACAGCAAAAATTACACAGTGCTACAGACTGCTTTTGTTGCGAGTGCGGGTAAATGATATACTGCTCTCCATTATCTGCGCCACGTGGCCCTTCCGTGGGTGACAGTGTCGCCGGTGATGGTTCGTCCTCCTATTGTTGGAGTGACGATGAAGAAGATTTTGAATCTAAAGCTCCACAATGTCTTTCGCCTTTATTCTGACGTGTCACTCAGAATCAGGATGTATATAACACCCCCCCCCCCTCCCCCCAACCACCCACGCACTTCCATCACCCACTCTTTCATGTTGCAGATGGAAATGATTTTTCAGCTTTTACCGAGCACAAATTGTTCCTAATGAACCCTTGTTTCCTGAAGAGGCCTTCTTCTCTCTCCTGCCCACATGAAGCCAGGCCTCCTAATGGATTTTCGGAATTAGAAGAAACATGTTGAAGAGTTCTGGGAATTACTTTTCTGCTCTTCATCGTTGGAGTTCAAGAGAGATAATAACCAAGCTTTGATAACGCTAATGTTGTTTTTAGAGATTGGTTTTCTTCGGAATCTTTTCTCGAAGCCGACTTAAGAAGGACGGCCTCGAAGTTTGAAAAATGTTCCTCCATTTTCTGCCTCCTCTTAAGGCCTGATAAATTGGAGAGCTTTCATCTGGTGACCCCCTCTTGGAGACCCCTTTCAGAAAATATCCACCTTCCACCGCCAACCTGCAATCAACACCTGGTTAGCGCTCCCGGTAAACAAATCAGACAGCCTCAAAAAGGCTTGTAATAACAGCCATTTGGATGCTTTTTACGAGAAAAAAAAAACTGGTGTTTATTCAGAGACCCGTGTTTGTATGAGTAATGACACCATAGTTTGGTTCCATTTGTTCCACATAATGGTGTGAGTAATGCATCTCTTCCCGAAATCTTGAGTACATCTCACCTGTCGATTTTCTTTGTCCGCGTCAACACTGTATGCTAGGACACATTTGAATACTGAAAAGAGTCCCATTGAAATTAAACATTTTACTGACAAAATTTAACATTTATTATTTTTCCTTTTTTAGAATTACCCAGAGTAGGTCCTTAAAATTCCTTAGCTCAACCGGTCCTATTACTGTCCTGATTCTTCAGCAGCTGTACGGTTGACACTGTGGAGTGTAACAGCCCGGTACCGTCTTCGCTGAGGTCCTGAAGTACAAGACGTACATCAGTCCATAGGTAGTACCTCCCTGGCAGTGAGGTTGCGGCGACTCAGATTCTAAAAAATTGCTAGCACTCTCACCAGTGACGTGTCCTGAAAGTGACCACCAATCCGCTCGAAAGTGGCCTCGACTTTAATAAGACATCGCTGAGACATCTTTGCTTTTCCGTTATGTCTCTAGTAGTAGTCCCCGCCACGTCTTCCTGAAGTCCCTGCGACTTCTGAGCGAGTTGGTTGTAACCTTGCCTGAGACTTCGCCTTGGTTGAAAGCGCAAGAAAGTTTTCGTTTGCGAGTTGCCGACAGTCGCCATTGACGTCTTCACCGGTGAGATACCACCTTAAAGTAGGTCAAGCATTGTCGCTCGGATGTTGGTTGCAAGGTCTTGTCGCTCTCAAGAAGGTGGCGGAGACGTCTCCGACACGTCTCCCCGGTCAAGGACAATGTAAGTCTTTGCCAACTGATTTGATAAGCCCCCGAGTCCTTATAGAGACTTCAAAGCATCTCCAACTAGACGTCGAAAAAATCAAACATGTTTGCAATTCCCTGCAACTCTGCACTCCCAGGCGTCTCGAATTGTGACCAGGAGGTTTCGCAAAGACGTCGCCACAAACAGCCACAATAATGGGCACAGAAGCAAATGTATTACTTCGTCAGCTAAGGAAAACCCACCTCCGACGGATGATACTGGTGCAGTTCTAGTTCTGTGAAGTCCATCATCACCTCCTCAATCACCGTGCGGTACTCTGCTGCTGTTCGGTTCTAGTCAATCCCAACAAAAGCGGTATCTTCATTACTTGCTTTTTCTAAAGGCGTGTTCACACCAAACGCTTCTTGCTTCTCAACACTTGTAATGCAACTTGAACCCAAATGGTTGTTTATTTCTTGTTAATGTCGTCCATCAAGGTCACAACTTTAAAAAAAAATAGGTCATTATGCGAAAAGCAGGTCAAAAGATAGTAGAGTCAAAATGGCTGAATTGTTTTTTTTTTGGACGTAGAGTATCTAGTTCTGGAAGTAATTTTTCTTCTTGAATTTTTCCCTCTTTGTTTAAGTAACATTCAAAAACCCTTCCATCTCCTGTCACTACTCTGGATGAAGGACATAAAACACCTTCGCCGTTTTCACCAAATTTCTACCTCTAAAGAATATATTCCGTGGTTCATTCTTTCAATTTGAAGATCTCAGTTAACTACCTCAAGCTAAGGCAACAAGTTTACAGGCAGCAAAAAAAAACCTCAAAGCTGCCAGAAAGTGTATTTGCAGCAGCTTCAGGTGGAATTGGATATTCTTGTCGGGGCTCTGGTGTTAGCAGCAGGACTATTGGCTCAGATTAGCTCCGGCTCAGAGGTAATGGAACCTGGAGCTCTTCTGGAAACCTCATTTTTTGGGGGTCGGTTCGAGGTGCTCGGAGGCCACTTGAATCCATGACTTTGGAATTACATCATTCCAAATAATGAAATGTAAAAATTACCTTTTTAGGATTTTTTTATTTTTTATTTTTTTACAATCATTAACTTATTGCTGTTTCACTGAAGGCAGAGGGCGGGGCTAAAACCGTTTGATTGATAGACAGGCCGCAAATTAACATAAGTTTTTTCTCAGTACTTTATATTCCACAGGTTAATTATGCACTATTTAAAACAATATGTATTTATTCTATTTATAACATATTAGCACTATTTTTAACGTATTTATATGTTTTACTTTTATATACATTATTATTATATGCAATATTTAAAACATTATTTATTTATTCTATTTATACTATTTTGCACTATTTTTAATTTGTATATTTTATATTTTTGCTTTATATATATACATTCACTCTGCTTTTAAAGGTTGCCAAGCAACAACTTTAACTTTTTTTTTCTTTTTTTTTTAACTTTTAACCTTTAACAAACTTTTCTTGACCTTTATTGTTGATTGTTTAAGCGCTTTGTGACCCTGGTCTGGAAAACGCTATATAAATACAAATTACTTACTTACTTACTCACAACATTTCGTTGCCAGTTTCACTGCAGTGTTTTCTGTGCAATGACAATAAAAGACAGTGTAAAGTTTAAAGTCTAAATTAAATGTTTTTTTGCTGTCTTTTAGTTTTATATTATTTTGCCACCATTAACAGCATGATTTTTTTTGCACTAGATTCCAAAAGTACTCATTGGTCACTGTCACGACCCCTCGTTTTGCTCGAGGATCAAAAATAAGTTGTCAAAAGTTAAACCTGGTCAACAATCGGAGCAACTCCACCTGTCGTTATAAGTGAATCACACTCAGAAATTCCAGAATTTGGTCCCAATTTCTTGTCTTAACATCCTGTAATTTCACTCGAGTCTTAAACGGAACAAGCTCCAGTTCGCCCTCTAGTGGTCACACTTGATATAGAACTATATAGTCATATTTGATCATTTCTGTCAGTGTGGGAATTTAAAAACTGGTTCTTGAAGAACCCTATGACAAGAACTAGAGGTATTTCGTGCAAGGATTCAAGCCCGGAGTCTCGTTATCGCTCCTCACATCTTCAAGTGGACCTGAGAGGGTTTTCGTGAGCGATTGAAATTACCGAGGCGACCTCAGGTGCGTATTAGCATGTATCCAGCGTGAGCAGGTGAAAGTGCCCTCACATATATATGTACATACACGAGTGTATATGCAGACGACGTGTCGCTTTCTCTGATGATTAAAAACCCAGAGGTCGACAAGGGGGCGAGGAAGAGGGTTAACCTTTCACTGGCGTCGATCAGGAGACAGGAAATGAGGTCGTTCGGTGATCCATGTTTAGACAAGCGGCCGAAAACATACCTCGGCCAGCGGCACGATGCCCTGGATGTCTCTGTTGCTGATGTAGACGTGGGAGACCTTCTCCGTCTGCCGGGACGCCGGCTGCATGGTGGACGGGTACTCCACGTTCCAGTGCAGCGTCTGAGTCGGCACCAGGTTGATGAGGTTGTCGATCTCAAAGTCCAACTGCATCACTTCGTACGAGTCGCGGTCCAGCCTGAGGAAATAGAAGCGTCCGTCCGTGAGACAAGTCTTTCCTTCAGTTTAGAAATACTCTATTTATTTTTTTTTTAAAACAGTTTTACGCCTCATTATCTGGTTGCATTATGTGATTGAAAATATTTTAAAATATATATAGTTCGTTGAAGCTCGATTTATGACAAATTACACACATTTTAAACCTTTATTTAATGTAATATAAATGTTATAGTATTTATTCTTTTGTATCCCAACATTATTTAATCACAATAAAGTTTATTTTCCATTTTTTATACTTATATAATAATTATATATTCCTTTTAATTGTGGCTTATTCTCTCATTAGTCCTCTTTATATAAATACAACGTTAGAATCAATCATTTAAATAAGAATGTTTTGAGAAAATGATTAATCATTCTTATTATTTTAATTGTTTTAACTTTATATTAAAAACAGATTTTTATTTTTTATTTAATATAATGTGTTATTTTGTCAGCATTCATCTCCTCTCTAATTTATTCCCAACATATGTTGCATGTTTAGAGAATTTAATCTAACAGAATTATCTGTTTTTTTGTTGAGTTCACTTGTATTTCTGGGATGAAACTCATACAAATACATATTTTATGAGCTAATATAAGAGAAAGGAGACATGAAATTGAAGGTGGATTATTATCCATTTTGTATTAATTATTTATTTATTTTATCATTTAAAAATGTAAACAGAAATCTTAATAAATTGTTTGCTGTTTTAATAAATTAGATTATCATAATTTCGTAACATGTTTTCAACTTTCACATCATATTATTTATTTATTTGACAATTTAACACTTCACATATAATATATTATAACAGAAACAATAAATTAAATATAACCTTGTCTTATTAATAGAACAAATCATCATTATGTGAATATTTTTAGCAGAAATGGGCCCAAAATCACCTTAAAATTAAGATTAGAGATGTTTTTCGTGACTTTTAAACATTAAAAGAAAAATTAAAATGTAGTTTTCATGCGTTTTAAATGCTGTACAATCAAATAAAAGACTTGTTCTGACACATCTACATTCCTTAAACACCTGAAAGTTCTTCTCTTTTTTAAAAATCTGTAATTGTAATGCATAGACACGGTACAATGAAGTGAAAAATGAGGGTCACCTGAGGGTTTAAAATAAAAACAATACACGAAAACATGAGTTATAACAAGGTGTCGCGCTCAGGAAACCTCCCACGCTCAATTCCATTTCCCCTTTCTTTCAGTTCTTCCTCGCTATTAAAATTCAGTTTCTCCCGAAAGTCACTCATTCATTTTGACAAGTCGCATTCCCCGCCGCGTATCATGGCCTCACTATTTTATCACAACCTGATTTGCTTCTCCGCCTGTCAGGCTTCCTGATTTTATCTGTTGCCGCCGTGATTCATCTCTCGCGGTTAACTTTTATCTCCACGCGGGTTTATTTGCACTTCCTTTATTTCGTCTTTTTTTTTTTTTTCCTGGAGTTTGTGAGGATTTGATTTGAAGCCGTTAGAAAATCATGAGGCTAATGATGAATGTAATTGTTGAGCAGGATGACGGCGTATTGAAGCCTTGAGTCAGGAGTCGATCCAGCTGAGCTGAAGCTCTTGACAGTCGAGGTTTTTGATTAAAGAAGGATATTTTTAGAGAAGAGGGCGCCCTCTAGTGGGCTCTTTAAATAATGACACTGCTTCATGAAGCTCCATCAGTTCCTCACCATTTGATTCAACGCAAGCTATGATCCTGGTGACCACCAGGGGGCATCAGATAGTCTTTCTAGTAGAGAAACTCACTGGATCGAGGACAGAAAACAAATCAATAATTAATTATTTTTTTAATTGGAAATGACAGGTTTTTCTCCCGTGTGACAAGAAACAACAAACATTGAAAAATAGGACATATATTCAGGACTATCTTGTTGCTGAGAATAAAAATGGCTCCTGCTGATTCAGCGTTATTGTGAGATGTATTCTATGCATCTCACAAGAGAAAGTTCACCGAAAAATTCAGATTTCACTCATTTTCAACTTACTCTCATGTCGACTAAGGGTTTTTTTTTTTACTAAGTAATTCTTTTCCAGAAATTGTTCTGAAAAATTCAAGAATTCTATATTTGAGGCGCTTAATCTTAAGATTGACCTGTTTCCTGTCTGTGTAGCATGTTAGCATTTTAGCTTCTTGCCCAAGAAAATCTTAAAATAAAATCTGAATAATTCCTTATGTCGAGGCTTCAGCAGAATGGAGGTATTTGGATGTTTTTTTAATTGTCTTTTTGGACGAAGATGATGAAGACGAAGACAACTGAGCTGCAGTCGCTACATTAAAATGAACAAACATTTTTGTCTATGACCCTAAAAAGTACTGATGGTCTGATGAAGCTTCATGAATCAGTGTCATGTTGTTGTTCAGAGGTCAGTAAATGGCGCAATCAGTTTAAAAAATAGTGCAGAGACGCCATCTAGTGGACTCTGAACATAATGACACTGTTTCATGAAGCTTCATCAGACCATCACTACTATAAAAGAACAGATAACGCTAAAATCATAATGAGAGTATGAAGATGAAAGTAGAAAATAAGTGTAAATTCTGATTTTGGGTGAACTGTCACTAACATTTGTTTTTTACAGGTTGTTCCATCATTTTTTTTGTGTTGTTTTCATCTGTAGGTTGGTCGGTAAAAATGATTTATCATCTGCGCTGCTAAAAAAGGTTGGCCACCTCGTCCAAAATAAAGACCCCCGATGAGTCTTCAATTTGTTTTTTAATCCAACAGCTGCATAATACAGTCTGACAGATCAATACTAGTCCAACGACAGTGTTAAGACAAGAAAACCCTGTTGTCATAAAGTCTTACGATGTTTTAAACATGCATTTTATTAAATTTTGAATCTTTGTTTCATTCAAATTCACTAAATAATGATTTCATTTTTTGTTTGTACAAAACTCCCTGTAATTGAAATATTGACATTAAAAAATGATCTTAAGCCCCGCCCACTGAAAACAATGTTTTTTCCGGAGATTAAATCTCGTTCACCATAACCACGCCCACTCTGCTGTGATTGGTCCAACATGGAGGTTTGTCAGGGCGCGTCATCAATTCCCGAAGTTTTCACATCCAAGGGACTCATTGTATAAACAAAGCGGGGAGTGATTACAGCTGGCCGGAGGAGGAGTGAATCCATTAATACGTCATAATGGACTCTGCTCTTGTAACCTCTCCTTCGCTGAGATTTTAGACGAGAGAGAACTTTACAAAGTAATAAGTTCAAAACTTGGTCATGATGAGTCAAAGCAAGTCTAATGACGTGACTCAGGAAAGAACATGACTGACTTAACCCACTCAAAAGTGAGGAAGGACTGGTGGGATTCTTGAGTCCCACACATGTGAGTGAATCCCAGAACTAATAGATCGTAAAAAAAAAAACGGTCTGACCCACAAGCCATATCTATGAATTGAATTTGAAATAATAGATTCTGTGATCGTAACATCGTCAAGACGGCGACTGAAGAATCCTAACGACAGTTTTTGAGCATCATCTCGGAAACTGAACACGATTCCGATCCGACGCCACTAAACATGAGTTACGGGGCCCCTGGTACGGAAATTGATTTTTGGTAAAAATTGTGTCACGGATTCATAAGGGACACACACACACACACACACACACACTCATATTGGGGTCAAAAGCCGTGACAGGGTTGATTGTAAAAGGTTTGTGATATCAAGTGTGTGTGTCCATGGGAACAGGGATGAGCGATGTGTTTCAGCGAGAGATTAAGGAGAGGAAAGTAATGGGTGTCGGCTTCCCTTGACCTCCTTCAGATCCCTCCATCATCCCCTCCCTCCACCCCGGCCTGCCGCTTCCATTTCTCTTTGTTTTAAGTGATTCACTTGACCTTTGGAGTGTAAATGGTTCCACGCTGACTTCTTACATTTCAACAGCCTTTTGTTTATTGGTTTTAATGAATAGCTCCTCGATGGGTGGAGGAAGAGCACAAACAGAGCTAATGGCTACGATATAAACACATTAATATTAATGCGGTTTGACTCTTTTTTTTTAAATGGAGAAATAAGTTATATTTTTTAAGATTTGAGTGAACGGACGGAAATGAAATAGCTATAATTCAGATGGTTACAATATCAGTGTGTATGACTGTTGTTACTACTGATAATCTGGATTAATTTAAAAGGTTTTATTACCTGTTAAGCCTCACATATCGATGATACTTGGCAAAAATACTTTTTATATACTTTTAAAATGAGAAAAAAATGACTTAATTAAGAAGATATTTGCCTAAAGCAGCCAATTACAGGTTAATCTCACTTTTTGATACTTTTTTTAATCACATGCTCTACATTATTGACGCTTACTAAACAACTTTTTTTTGTTTTTATTCATAAAGTTTTGTTGGTGGATTGTAGCGTCAAATAAATCAGACTCTAGATCAGATCCTTCTGTAGGTGGCGCTCAAGTAAGTGACCCTGAAGATGACGCACTGATCCACATCTCCAGGGGCTGAAAAGAAAAAAGCTCTTTATTTCACACCTGGTCGCTTGTAAGATTGATTTGGGTTTTTTTGGTTTGTTTATTCTTTAACAAAAAACATTATTTACTGTTTCAATTTAATACTAATTTGCATTCTATATTTTGTTTTACTTTTTAATTTAGCTGGTTAAAATGAATTATTTTTGTTTTGTATATTTCCGTTACTTCAAATGTTGCTTTAAGCAAGAGTTGTCAGACTTAATCACACTATATACTGTATATATCTATATATATAGATATATACATTTTTTTTCTTATATATTCACACATTCATTTCCAAATTATATTCCATATTCTTTATTATCATTTTTACCCTTATCTTCTAATTTTAATGATATTTTAATTTTATAATTTCGTCATTTTATTATTTAATAATTGTATTAATTAATTGTATATTTTATATTATTATGTTAGGATTATTGGTAATTATTTTAAATGGAAATAAACATAAAGAATTTGCACTATGTACAAGTTCCATTAATATTATATTATTATTATTATTATTATTATTATTTTTTTTATTATTATTATTATTATTATTATTATTATTATTATTATTATTATTATTATTATTATTATTAGGGCTGTGTATTGGCAAGAATCTGGCGATACTACTATACATATCACGATACATGTGTGACGATACAGTATATTTTGATTCTGTAGTTACAACAATATATAGTTTCTTTAAATAAATATATGAAAGTTCTTGTAGGAAAGTTCTTCTCAAAACATTAGGAAAAATTGTAAACTCATATTAACAATAAAGTGCATTAACACGAACAACATGGAGCAACATTTAATTAAAACTTTATTTTAATGAGTCCAAACATCAGCTTCTGAACACTGGCGTGTCTTTTCATTTTCACTTATTGCTGCCATTTGGCCGGTTTTGTTTTTTACGTTAGTGCGAAAGGAAATGACGAATGTTGCCGCCTAGTGGCCGGAGGTTTAACTGCATCACACGAATGAATAAAAGCTGTGAATATTTGAGTGTAACCTGTAAAATAAACTGTGTCGACTCCCAGAGCTCCTTTATCCAGGAGAGTGTGGGCGTCTTCACTTGAACTGCTGCCCCTGCGATCGTAGAGCAAGTGGAAAGAAAAGACATAAAGATGGACGCACTCGTGTATCTCCATGTCCTTGAACACACCACGAAGTCAAGATCTTACAATAAAAAGCTATTTTTATTACAACAACAACATAAAAAAAACTCTGGAAAAGAAAGAGCGCCTGATGGTTCAACCCAGCATCACTCAGAACCCAAAAAACCCTTGTTTGTGGTTCACACAAGTGCACGCTGTTCCCTGAAGGCATCGCATCCATCTGGCTTCCACTGTGAAATCTTTTTTTTTTTTTTTTTTTTTCCATATTCCGAGGGCGATTAAGAAGTCACATTTGAAACGTCTTCGCCAGGGAAGATTCCAGGGGAGAGCGAGAGCGTGTTCCACTTGACTCCACAAACAGCTTGTTAACTTTTAACTCACCAGGCCAATAACTCCATCACCGTCACCGAAAACCTGTTTTTTCACCAACAATCCCTCCTTTTTTCTTTTTTTTCTCTCTATAGAGTCTCAATCTGGGATCTTGTTTCACAGTTTTTTCTTTTTTTTTTGTGTCCAGTCGGACTCGGACACGCCGTGAAACACAATGTTTTGTCTTCTCCTGTCTCTGTAACCGTGGCAGAGCAGCCATGAACAAGCTACACACTTGTCGGCGTCTGACACACACACACACACACACACACACACTCCAAACTACACACGGAGAAAAAAAGAGCGTTGTGTTCAGGTGCAGTGTAATCGTCGGAGCTGAAAAAGCAATGTGTCTACAGTGACAGGTTCATTCAGGTGTTAGCTCCATCGCGACCACAAGGCTCCAAAACAATATCACTCCGTCCTCAAACACACTACACACACACACTACACACACACACACACACACACAACTTCTAAAAGCAGTCGCTGGAAATTGTTGTGATTGTTGAAAAGTTTACGCTTTCGCGACGACCCGGCCGTGTTGACCTTCAGCTTTGTTCCTGACGGACGGTGACGAGTTTCTCAGACGTTTTTTCTGACGACGTAGATGTTCGGGGAGGTCGAAGGTCAAAGGATTTGATCCACGACTGTCCTGTCGACTCACAGTTTGTCGCAACGATTATCTTTTTGCTCCTTGAGTTTTTACCTCCAAGAGCTTCGCTGAGTCTCTGCTGAATACTAGTATATGACTGGATGGAATTAAAATAACTGGATAAAAACACAGAAATTCAATTACAAATATGTAAATAAATACTTTCAATTACTTTCATTTTTTTTTTTATCCTTGTATAGTTACATGTTTGTTTCCAAATTATCTTTTGTATATGTTTAATTATCATTTTATATACTCATTTTCTTATTTTTATAATATTTTCGTTTTATTATTTTGTGTTGTTTTTTTTATTTTATAATTTTATAATTGTATGATTTTATGATTTTGTAATCTACATTTTTTAATTTTTATGATTTCATAATTTTGTTGTTTTATAATATTGTTAGTTTATAATTTTCTATCAAATGTATGATTTTGCAAGTTTATCATTTCGCAAGTTTATGATTTTGTAATTTATAGTTTTGTTATCTATATAATTTTTTTATTTTATTGTTTTAATATTTTATAATTTTGTAATTTTGTATTTTATAGTTTTATAGTTTTATAATTTTATAATTCTATAATCTTATCATTCTATAATTTTACAATTTAATCATTTTACAATTGTACATATTTTTATTTTATTATTTTATTATTTTATAACTTTATACTTTTATAATTGTATTACTGTATTACCTAATTAATTAATTGTATATTTAATATTATCATGTACGATCATCGGTTATTATTTTAAATTAAAATTGATATAAAGCCATACTTTTAATGATTTTGCACTCAGACTAATTTAAAAATAACTTTATTTGACAATTTAATTATTTAAGATATTATTTTCTACAATAATGATATTTTTTACAGAGGGTCACAAGGTGCTTTAAACAAACAAACACTAAACTTAAAAACACTTAAGTACGTTAAAAAAAAATAGTTTCAACAATATCATAAAAATCAATCAAATTAAATCTTAGAGTAAAACATAAAAATATGACGAATAGAGAATAAAACCCACAAATGAATCAGTCACGTGACTTCAAATCTTCTATACACCAGACGGTGTTTGCATTCATTTCCATACAGTCTGACGTAACGAGAACCGAAGTCGTTTAATATAAAAATTCGCTTCAGTTTTCACAACGTTGCAGTTACAATGCTCTATCAATGGGGGGAGCTATAAGCAAATCTGTTCAATCTTACATAGTGCGACTTTAATAATAAAAAGGTATAAAAATGAAGTGTTTAGATGATTTTAATGAACTTATTGTTTAATTTGAATGGTTTTATATTATTTTAATAAGCATATTTTATTTTATTTAACTTAAAATTTCATCGTAAACATGGTTGACTTTTAATCGAAGGACAGAACAGCAACTGAAATGATTTTATTGACGTATTAAAAGAAGAAAAGTCTTTTCTCTGTTGATCTGCTCGTCCATCAATGACTCATTCTTTTGACTCTTTTTTTTTCACACACAGAAACTGAAGCAGAAGCAGATCCTCAGAGATGTCAGCGAACGCGCTTCTCTAGCCGAGTTTAACCTCCGACCTCTGACCTCCGACCCCCTTGTGTCTGGACCTCAGTGTTAGATGAAAAAGTGTGAATCGCTTCTTAACTCCTCGTTTGATTGAACTGTCGACGCAGGTTTTTAAATAAATATTGTGTCAACACTAAACAACTGGATAAACTTAAATAAACAGGTTGATATTGACTATTTATCAATTTGCAGAGAGGTTTGAAAACTATGGGATGTATCAGAGTCAGCAGGTAAATGATTTCTTTTAATTAATCTGAGAGCAACTTTTTCATTGAATTTATTTTTCTCTTAGCTTCACATTATTTTTCTAAATAATTAATTATACTATTTAATTGTAATTAAAGAGTAGTTCAATCATTTTATTTTTATTTTTAATGAATTAATTATTTTTAGGTAGTTTTATATTCTATTTCAAATAATTCAAAAATAAATCCACTGAAATAAAAATATACTTTTAATCAAAATGTTTTTTATAAACATACATACATTTTCTAAATTCAATTTATATATATATATATATATATATATATATATATATATATATAATTTAAAAGGGTCAAATATATATATATACTGTATATATATATATTTGACCCTTTTAAATTCAATATCATTTACTAATATTTTGTCTTTTTACACATAGATATTAAAATTCAAATAATACAAAAATAAATCCACTAAAATAAATATATATTTTTTATTTAAATATAATGATTTTTTATAATAGTGCGACTAAACTGAATTCAAAAGTCTTTGAATATTTTCATGTTTTTATTTTTCACATATACTTTTATATTCTAATTCAAATAATTCAAAAAATAAATACAAGCAATAAAATGTATTTTTTGAATTTAATATAAAAAATGTTTAAAAAATAAGTAAAATAGTTCTTTTTTAATGCATTTAAAAAGATAAAATATTTTCACAATTATTTATTATTTTGACACACAAAGTATGTTATTTTTAACCATTTTACCTTCATTGTGGTCTTCATGTGTTGTTGTCAGGAGCCTCACAAAGCAGAGCGAGCAACAACACAATTCCATTATCTCTTTAAATTTTCATGTTTTTTTCCAGGAGTAAACAAGTCTGTGTTTCGCTCGCGGTGACTTGACGTGTTCGTGGTCACATGACGTGTTCGTGGTCACATGACGTCCACAGAGGATTAACTGACTGACTTCAGAACGAGATGCTCGAGTGTTTAGGTCTTTTATCGCTAACTTAACCTGGTAGAAAACAGTGTCTTAACCCTTGTGTTATCTCAGGGTCAAGGTGACCCGAAGGCCTGTACAACAAATGTGTTTGTGGTATTCCTTGCGGTATCTCAGGGTCAAGGTGAACCGAAGGCCTATACAACAAATGTGTTTGTGGTATCCCTTGTGTTGTATCTGGGTCAAGGTGACCCGAAGGCCCGTATAACAAATGCGTTTGTGGTATCCCTTGCGGTGTCTCAGGGTCAAGGTGACCCGAAGGCCCGTATAACAAATGCGTTTGTGGTATCCCTTGCGGTGTCTCAGGGTCAAGGTGACCTGAAGGCCAGAAAACAAAATGTCTTTTTTGTATTCCTTGTGTTGTATCTGCGTCAAAGTGACCCAAAGGCCCAAAAACAAATGTGTTTGTGATATCCCTCGCGGTATCTTAGGGTCAAGGTGACCCGAAGGCTCGTATAACAAATGTGTTTGTGGTATTCCTTGCGGGATATCTCAGGGTCAAGGTTACCCGAAGGCCCAAAAAACAAATGTGTTAGTGGTATCCCTTGTGTTGTATCTGGGTCAAGGTGACCCGAAGGCCCGTATAACAAATGCGTTTGTGGTATCCCTTGCGGTGTCTCAGGGTCAAGGTGACCCGAAGGCCAGAAAACAAAATGTCTTTTTTGTATTCCTTGTGTTGTATCTGCGTCAAAGTGACCCAAAGGCCCAAAAACAAATGTGTTTGTGATATCCCTCGCGGTATCTTAGGGTCAAGGTGACCCGAAGGCCCGTATAACAAATGCGTTTGTGGTATCCCTTGCGGTGTCTCAGGGTCAAGGTGACCCGAAAGCCAGAAAACAAAATGTCTTTTTTGTATTCCTTGTGTTGTATCTGCGTCAAAGTGACCCAAAGGCCCAAAAACAAATGTGTTTGTGATATCCCTCGCGGTATCTTAGGGTCAAGGTGACCCGAAGGCTCGTATAACAAATGTGTTTGTGGTATTCCTTGCGGTATCTCAGGGTCAAGGTTACCCGAAGGCCCAAAAAACAAATGCGTTTGTGGTATCCCTTGCGGTGTCTCAGGGTCAAGGTGACCCGAAGGCCAGAAAACAAAATGTCTTTTTTGTATTCCTTGTGTTGTATCTGCGTCAAAGTGACCCAAAGGCCCAAAAACAAATGTGTTTGTGATATCCCTCGCGGTATCTTAGGGTCAAGGTGACCCGAAGGCTCGTATAACAAATGTGTTTGTGGTATCCCTTGCGGTATCTCAGGGTCAAGGTTACCCGAAGGCCCAAAAAAAAAATGTGTTTGTGGAAATTCCTTGCGATATCTCAGGGTCAAGGTTAACCGAAGGTCCAAAAAACAAATGTGTTTGTGGTATCCCTTGTGTTGTATCTGGGTCAAGGTGACCCGAAGGCCCGTATAACAAATGCGTTTGTGGTATCCCTTGCGGTGTCTCAGGGTCAAGGTGACCCGAAGGCCAGAAAACAAAATGTCTTTTTTGTATTCCTGGTGTTGTATCTGCGTCAAAGTGACCCAAAGGCCCAAAAACAAATGTGTTTGTGATATCCCTCGCGGTATCTTAGGGTCAAGGTGACCCGAAGGCCTGTACAACAAATGTGTTTGTGGTATTCCTTGCGGTATGTCAGGGTCAAGGTTACCCGAAGGCCCAAAAAACAAATGTGTTTGTGGTTTTCCTTGCGGTATCTCAGGGTCAAGGTTACCCGAAGGCCCAAAAAACAAATGTGTTTGTGGTATCCCTTGTGTTGTATCTGGGTCAAGGTGACCCGAAGGCCCGTATAACAAATGCGTTTGTGGTATCCCTTGCGGTGTCTCAGGGTCAAGGTGACCCGAAGGCCAGAAAACAAAATGTCTTTTTTGTATTCCTTGTGTTGTATCTGCGTCAAAGTGACCCAAAGGCCCAAAAACAAATGTGTTTGTGATATCCCTCGCGGTATCTTAGGGTCAAGGTGACCCGAAGGCTCGTATAACAAATGTGTTTGTGGTATCCCTTGCGGTATCTCAGGGTCAAGGTTACCCGAAGGCCCAAAAAAAAAATGTGTTTGTGGAAATTCCTTGCGGTATCTCAGGGTCAAGGTTACCCGAAGGCCCAAAAAACAAATGTGTTTGTGGTATCCCTTGTGTTGTATCTGGGTCAAGGTGACCCGAAGGCCCGTATAACAAATGCGTTTGTGGTATCCCTTGCGGTGTCTCAGGGTCAAGGTGACCCGAAGGCCAGAAAACAAAATGTCTTTTTTGTATTCCTTGTGTTGTATCTGCGTCAAAGTGACCCAAAGGCCCAAAAACAAATGTGTTTGTGATATCCCTCGCGGTATCTTAGGGTCAAGGTGACCCGAAGGCCTGTACAACAAATGTGTTTGTGGTATTCCTTGCGGTATCTCAGGGTCAAGGTTACCCGAAGGCCCAAAAAACAAATGTGTTTGTGGTTTTCCTTGCGGTATCTCAGGGTCAAGGTTACCCGAAGGCCCAAAAAACAAATGTGTTTGTGGTATCCCTTGTGTTGTATCTGGGTCAAGGTGACCCGAAGGCCCGTATAACAAATGCGTTTGTGGTATCCCTTGCGGTGTCTCAGGGTCAAGGTGACCCGAAGGCCAGAAAACAAAATGTCTTTTTTGTATTCCTTGTGTTGTATCTGCGTCAAAGTGACCCAAAGGCCCAAAAACAAATGTGTTTATGATATCCCTCGCGGTATCTTAGGGTCAAGGTGACCCGAAGGCTCGTATAACAAATGTGTTTGTGGTATCCCTTGCGGTGTCTCAGGGTCAAGGGGACCCGAAAGCCAGAAAACAAATGTGTTTTTTATAATCCTTGTGTTATCTCCGAGTCAACGTGACCCAAAGGCGCAAAAACAAATGTGTTTGTGGTATCCCTTGCGGTATCTTAGGGTCAAGGTGATCCGAAAGCCATAAAACAAATGTGCTTGTGTGATCCCTTGTGTTATCTCTGAGTCAAAGTGACTCAAAGGCCCACAAGCAAATGTGTTTTTGGTATCACTTGCGGTATCTTAGGGTCAAGGTGACCCGAAAGCCAGAAAACAAATGTGTTTGTGTGATTCCTTGGGGTATCTCAGGGTCAAGGTGACCCGAAGGCCGGTTAAACAAATGTGTTTGTGATATCCCTTGTGTTGAATCTGGGTCAAGGTGACCCGAAAGCCAGAAAACAAATGTGTTTGTGTGATTCCTTGGGGTATCTCAGGGTCAAGGTGACCCGAAGGCCCGTTAAACAATTGTGTTTGTGATATCCCTTGTGTTGAATCTGGGTCAAGGTGACCCGAAAGCCAGAAAACAAATGTGTTTGTGTGATTCCTTGCGGTATCTCAGGTTCAAGGTGACCCGAAAGCCAGAAAACAAATGTGTTTGTGTGATTCCTTGCGGTATCTTACGGTCAAGGTGACCCGAAAGCCATAAAACAAATGTGCTTGTGTGATCCCTTGTGTTATCTGTGAGTCAAAGTGACTTGAAGACACGACAACAAATGTGGTTTTGTCTGGCGTGCGACACTCTTGTCCCCTGTGTCCTACTGTTGTCTCTCCTGCAGGGGTCGCTCTGTTGGACCGGACAGTGAAAAGACATGAAACATCTTCATGGTGTTGTTGTCAGGAGCCTCACAGAGCAGAGGGAGCGACAACACAATCCCATTATCTTTTTAAATTTTCATGTTTTTTTTTCAGGAGTAAACAAGTCTGTGTTTTACTCGCGTGTTCGTGGTCACATGACGTCCGCGGAGGATTCACTGACTGACTTTAGAACGAGATGCTCCAGGGAAAGTGTTTATCTCTTTTATCGCAAACTTAACCGCTGTAGAAGAAAGTGTCTTAACCCTTGCGTCATCTCAGGGTCAAGGTGACCCGAAGGCCCTCCAAAAAATGTGTTTGCGATATCCCTTGCGGTATCTCAGGGTCAAGGTGACCCGAAAGCCAGAAAACAAATGTGTTTGTGGTATCCCTTGTGTTGTATCTGGGTCAAGGTGACCCGAAGGCACGTAAAACAAATGTGTTGGTGGTATCCCTTGTGTTGTCTTTGGGACAAGGTGACCCGAAGGCACGTAAAACGAATGTGTTTGTGGTATCCCTTGTGTTGTCTTTGGGTTAAGGTGACCCGAAGGTCCGTAAAACAAATGTGTTTGTGGTATCCCTTGCAGTATCTCAGGGTCAAGATGACCTGTAGGCCCCCCAAAAAATGTATTTGTGGTATCCCTTGCGTTACGTCAGGGTCAAGGTGACCCAAAAGCCAAAAAAACAGATGTGTTTGTGTGATCCAATGTATTGTATCTGGGTCAAGGTGACCCGAAGGCCTGTCAAACAAATGTACTTGAGGCATCCTTTGTGTTGTATCTGGGTCAAGGTGAGTGACCTTCCCTGGCTTCCAGAAATACATATGCAGTGGTGGAGGTCGGGTCACCTTGACCCAGAGAAAACACAAAGGTTTGAAGTAGAGGTGAGTTGTTACTTATGTGTATTTATTTGTGCAATTGATAATCAATACATATATTTTCATTAAACTACTTTAGAAACTGAGCAAAGTTTGTTTTTGTATTTCTTAAAAAAACTACTTTAAAATCTTTAAAAAGACTAGTTTTGGGAAGTTGTCGTAACATAAACTCGACGAGGTTCACCTTCATTTTCTGCTTCTTTCCTGCTCAGAACTTTCTCTAAACGTTCCAGGTTGGATTTACAATCATTCTAGTGGTAACTATTGACTAAGTTAACATTTAAAAACACATTATTCGTATCTTCTTAACTGACTCTACAGCAGCGTAAACAATCGTTCACCCGGAACTCTTGTTGCACCAGTTCTCTGACATCAACATAAACAGTGGAGCCACATAGAGTATTTCCTCTCACACTGATGTGACAGATCTTTGTTATCTCCTGTGTGTCTAACACACACACACACACACACACACACAGATACACACTCTTTAAACGCACACTTCTTATTGCTCAAACCGAGACAGTCGAGATCCTCACAAGCCACTTCTGCACAGTATGCAACATGCAAATGCTTTTACGAGTGTGTGTGTGTGCGTGTGTGTGTGTGTGTGTGTGTGTGTGTGTGTGTGTGTGTGTGTGTGTGTGTGTGTGTGTTTAAGCAGCATTTGAGTGTGAAGGATTTCCCTGTTGGCAGGTTTTGTTATTTCCACAACTCCTCGCCCAGAATACCAATTTTTTCATTTTCATTTTGGAAAGAGGCGAAGACTACGACTGTGAACGTGACAGAGGAGAATATTTCTTTCTAAATTCCCTCCAAAAAAAACAACAAGTGGAATCTACGACAAAAAGCTGAATTATGAAGCGAATATTTAAACCCAGACAATACATACAAAAAAATTCCATAATGTTGAGGCTTCAATACAAGATGGACGCCACAGACGAGCAGTATGGAGGTATTTGTTTTTAAGAGTGTTTTTGGACAAAGATGAAGCTAACCAAGCAGCTAGCATAGCTGCTAAAACGAAGCTTGTAATATAAGTAAGTAAGTAAGTAAGTAATATTTATTTATATAGCGCTTTTCGAGACCAGGGTCACAAAGCGCTTTAACAATCAAAACAATACTCAAAACAGTACATACTTCAAACACCGAGAACAACAAGTTCGAGAAATTCTAAAAAGATTTTTAGGAAAATGACAAAATGTTTAGACTTCTATACAAGAGTGATGTTACAGACAAGCAGTTTGGAGGTATTTTGATGTTTTTTTGGATGAAAATAGAGCTAACCAAGCAGCTAGCATAGCAATGTATGCTAAAACATGCTTGAAATATAGACTTATTTAATTTTTTTAAAGAAAAAAATCCATAAAGTTGAGGCTTCAATAGAAGACATTACAGCCAAGCAGTATGGAGGTATTTTGATGTTGTTAAGTGAATTTTTGGATGAAAATGAAGCTAAACAAGCAGCTAGCATAGCAGCGTCCGCTAAAAACAAGCTTGAAAAATAGACTTGTTTAATTTTTTTGTGGAAAAATTCCATAATGTCGAGGCTTCAACACAAGAGGGGTGTAACGGATGAGCAGTATGGAGGTATTTGGATGTTTTTAACAGTCTTTTTGGACAAAGATGAAGCTAACCAAGCAGCTAGCATAGCTGCTAAAACGAAGCTTGTAATATAGACTCGCTAAAAAGATTTTTAGGAAAATGACAAAATGTTTAGACTTCTATACAAGAGTGATGTTACAGACAAGCAGTTTGGAGGTATTTTGATGTTTTTTTGGATGAAAATAGAGCTAACCAAGCAGCTAGCATAGCAATGTATGCTAAAACATGCTTGAAATATAGACTTGTTTAATTTTTTTTAAGAAAAAAATCCATAAAGTTGAGGCTTCAATAGAAGACATTACAGCCAAGCAGTATGGAGTTATTTTGATGTTGTTAAGTGAATTTTTTGGATTAAAATGAAGCTAAACAAGCAGCTAGCATAGCAGCGTCCGCTAAAAACAAGCTTGAAATATAGACTTGTTTAATTTTTTTGTGGAAAAATTCCATAATGTCGAGGCTTCAACACAAGAGGGGTGTAACGGATGAGCAGTATGGAGGTATTTGGATGTTTTTAACAGTCTTTTTGGACAAAGATGAAGCTAACCAAGCAGCTAGCATAGCTGCTAAGACGAAGCTTGTAATATAGACTCGCTAAAAAGATTTTTAGGAAAATGAAAAATGTTTAGACTTCTATACAAGAGTGATGTTACAGTCAAGCAGTTTGGAGGTATTTTGATGTTTTTTTGGATGAAAATAGAGCTAACCAAGCAGCTAGCATAGCAACGTCTGCTAAAACATGCTTGAAATATAGACTTATTTAATTTTTTTGAGGAAAAATTCCATGATGTTGAGGCTTCAATACAAGAGGGACGTTACAGACGAGCAGTATTGAGTTATTTGGATGTTTTTAGGTGCCTTTTTGGATGAAGATGAAGCTAACCATTATGCTAGCATAGCAATGTCAACTAAAATAAGCTTGAAATAAGGACTAGATTCATTTTTTGTAGGAAAAATTCCATATTGTCAAGGCTTCAATACAAGAGGGACGTTACAGACGAGCAGTATGGAGGTATTTTCATGGTTTTAGGTGCCTTTTTGTCGAAAATTAAGCTAACCAAGCAGCTATTATAGCAACATCCACTAAAACAAGCTTGAAATATAGACTTGGAAAAAAATGGAAGAATTCCAAAATGTTCAGACTCCTATACAAGATGGACATTACAGACGAGCAGTATGGAGGTATTTGGATGTTTTTTAAGTGTCTTTTTGGACGAAGACAACTGAGCTCTGGTCACTACATTAAAATAAACAAACATTGTTATAGTCTATAACTCTAAAAAGAAACAGATTTCTCTGAAAATAATCCCAAACCTTAGTCGACATGAGGGTGAGTAGAAAAATAATTAAATTTGAATTTTGGGTGAACTATCACTTCAAGACTATTTAATTGAAATTCTCCTTCATTAAAAGCTCACCTAAAAAAAACAACTGTTAGTCATCAAATCAGAAAGTTTTATTTTATCCGTCTTGTTTTAAAAGCAGAAATTTGAAATGCCGAAAGTTACGCGAGTCACTCATTAATGAACAACTTAAAGAAAAAAACGCTTCATCTTATTGTTTACAGGTCAGTTTCCGGACCAGGGCGCCCTCCGGTGGTCACTTTGAACATCACGTATATAAAAGTGAATGACCAGGAACGACGCTTAATCATGTCTTTCACGTTTACAAGAGAATTTCCCAGGATTCACTTGTGCACAATTCTAGGGAGCTCCTTAAGTCAGACGCTCCATTACCTCGAATAATACTCACATAACAACAGCATGTGAAGAGAGGTCAAGAGAAGCCACATGAACATTCAAATATTTCCTTTTTAGACTAAAATTATACTATATTTAATACATAATAAATAAGATTTAGCTTCTTTTGGCCATTTGGCCTTTTTGTAATAATTATTTTTTTTTCTACCAATATGGAAATGTTTTAAAATGTTTTCAGGAACCATTTTGTTTGTCTCGTCCTATCTCAGGGTCAATATGACCCAGAGGCCCCCAAACAATACGGGTTTGTTGTATCCCTTGTGTTGATTTTTTTTTTCGGCCTCCGGGTCATATTGACCCTGAGATAACACAAGGGTTAAATAATGTCTATAAAATAAGAAGAAAACAAATAATAATTATGTATAATATCTGATATATTTTTTAATTATTTAGGAGGAAATATGTTTTTGCTGAAAACAATCGGTGCAAAACAATGTAGACAGTATTTAAAAAAAAAAAAAAAATAGTTTATGGGTTGTGATGGTCAGATGAAGCCTCATGAAACAGTGTCATTATCTTGAGACTCCACTAGATGGCGGTCTCTGCACTAATTTTCCTTTGTTTTGAATTATTCTAATGAAAAATAATTTTTAAACAGATGGCGCCCCCTACTGACCTCTGAACAACATCACACGGTTTAATGAAGCTTCATTAGACCTTCACTAGTTATGGGATGTTTCCATGTGGGATTTCTTTCATCTCGAAACAAACAAAAACTCAATTATTTTCAATTATTTTCAATTATTTTCAATTATTTTCAGATATTTTCAATTATTTTCAATTATTTTCAGATATTTTCAATTATTTTCAATTATTTTCAATTATTTACGTGAGTCCATTTCAAACTGTGTGCTGCTTTTTTCGTCTCTTCTTAACGTCGGCGGACAGAACGGATCGTTCCTTCACTCAAGAGGGTTAATCACGGTCGATGATCCCCGAGAGAAAATCACCAGCATCATTTGAAAAAGCTGTTGTTTTCAAACCAGTGTGGAGTTGATTTTAGAAAAGATTTCACTTCCGTAATGACGGCACACGGCGTTCCCTGCCTCGGAGAAAAAAAAGAAAAATCATATCACTTTAGATTTTACTAGCTCTCCATCCAGGTGTGAACCCTGACCTGCCTTGGATGAGGTCGTGTGTGTGTGTGTGTGTGTGTGTGTGTGTGTGTGTGTGTGTGCAGATGAAGAAAGAGGCTCATCTGAAATAGAACGCCGGTGATAGTCTGGAGGGGCAATGGTCCGAATCTCTTCTCACAAATCGTCAGGAACTCTCATTCCCTCGCTGAAATACATTTAAGGGGAAAAGGAAAAAAAAAAAAGAAAAGAAAAAAGAAAAGAGATTCCATCAGGGTCCCAGCGGGGAAAAAAAGAGAGGCTCGGACAGATATGGTGAAGCGTGGAAATGACGGTGGAAACGGACGGCTGTCGTACCGGGAGACGCGTCGGAATCGATATTTGATTACAGAGAAGCGTTTGATGCGAGTCAGTCGGAGTGTGTTAACCAAAAAAAAACGTTTTTTCTTTGTTTATATCAAGAATGTCGTCGTGTTCATCTAGAATACTGACATATTCAAATCCAATCTTTTAATTTCTACTCATGTCGACTAAAGGTTGGGATTATTGTAAGAGTAATCTGTTCTTTTTTATAGGTATAGACAAAAATGTTTGTTCATTTTAATGTAGCGATGCTATGCTGTCTTCATCTTCATCTTTGTCCAAAAAGACCCTTAAAAACATCCAAATACCTCCATATACTGCTCGTTTGTAACATTCATCTTGTATTGAAGCCTCGACATGAGGAATTGTAGTTCTCAGAGTCCTTGTGTCATCTCACGGCCAAAAGTAATGTGTTTGAGGTATCCCTTTCGTTGTCTCTGGGTCAAGATGACCTAAAGGGTGGAAAAAATGAATGTGTTCGTGGTATCCCTTGTATTATCTCTGGGTCAAGGTGCCTAGGAGGTTGGAAAAAAAATGTGCTTGAGGTATCCCTTCTGTTATGTCTGGGTCAAGGTGAACGACCTCCCTGGCCTCCAGAAATACCTATGACATTGTGGAGGTTGTTCACCTTGACCCAGACATAACACAAGGGATAGAACAAACACATTTGTTTTACGGCCATTTTGGTCACCCCGACCCTGAGATAACACAAGGGATACCAGAAACACATTCATTTTTTTCTCACCTCAGGTACACCTTAACCCACAGACAACAAAAGGGATACCTCAAACACATTACTTTTGGGGCCTCCGGGTCATATCAAAATGAATCCTTGATTTCTACCTCAACAGTTCTGGTACTTGAAATGAAAATGACTATTTTATTACTAGTTACTAGTTCATATATAAAATTTAATATATAACAATTTGAGAATTTACCCCTGCCAGTGTGATGATTCAATGTTTTGTGTGTTGTTTTTCAGCAAAAAGTTATATTACTATTGAGGTTGTTCACCTTGACCCAGAGACAACACAAGGGATACCAGAAGCACATTTGTTTCGGGTTAAATGACTCATGAAAGCAGTCTCAGACAGTTTTAAGCCTTCAAATCTTGATATCTTTCAAACCAAACCCTTTTATAGAATAAATAAACAGACTTGATTTAAAAAAAAGAACAACTTGATGGAGTTCTTCTAAGTGCAGCGTCGCTCCTGCATGACTCTTCCTCCCCTTAACTCCACTTTTGGGAATCGTCCTCGCGCATATTTAGCTCCTAATAACATTCATGGAGTCACGAGAGACGCCCGGTGACGCTCAGGGACGAGCGAGGGCCGAGAGAGAGTGACTGAATTAGGCCAGGTATCAGATCCGGCCTGTCAGTCGGGCAAGACCGCTGCCCACCGCGGGTTTAGGAGAAATAAAATAAAAGTCCCAGAAGGCCGAGCTCTTTCGTCTGGACACTGCCTCTCGTTGACAGGTCGGCAGGGGAGGAGGAGGAGGAGGAGGCGGGTGAAGGAGTCTGATACGAGGAGGTGAAGACCACATTTAAATGGTCTTTGTGTTTCTTTTTCGGGTGGATTTGACCTTCAAGCTTCAAATCTAGGCTTAAATATGGTCGTTGGATGGATCCTTAACTTACTTCGAGGGTCGTCACCGCGCGTCATCAATCCCGGATGTTTCCACCTCCAAGGGACTTGTTGTATAAACAAAGCAGGGTGGGATTAAAACTGTCTGGAGAAGGAGTGAAGCCATTATTACGTGATAATGGACTTCGCTCTCGTAACCTCTCCTTCGCCCAGATTTCAAACGGGGGAGAACTTGATAAAGAAATAAGTTGAAAACATGGTCATGGGGAGGAGGAGGAGGAGGCGGGTGAAGGACGCTGATACGAGGAGGTGAAGACCACATTTAAATGGTCTTTGTGTTTCTTTTTCTGGTGGATTTGACCTTCAAGCTTCAAATCTAGGCTTAAATATTGATCCTTAACTTACTTCAAGGGTCGTCACCGCGCGTCATCAATCCCGGATGTTTCCACCTCCAAGGGACTCGTTGTATAAACAAAGCAGGGTGGGATTAAAACTGGCTGGAGAAGGAGTGAAGCCATTATTACACGATAATGGACTTCGCTCTCGTAACCTCTCGTTCGCCCAGATTTCAAACGGGGGAGAACTTGATAAAGAAATAAGTTGAAAACATGGTCATGGGGGAGGAGGAGGAGGAGGAGGCGGGTGAAGGAGTCTGATACGAGGAGGTGAAGACCACATTTAAATGGTCTTTGTGTTTCTTTTTCTGGTTGATTTGACATTCAAGCTTCAAATCTAGGCTTAAATATTGATCCTTAACTTACTTCGAGGGTCGTCACCGCGCGTCATCAATCCCGGATGTTTCCACCTCCAAGGGACTTGTTGTATAAACAAAGCAGGGTGGGATTAAAGCTGCCTGGAGAAGGAGTGAAGCCATTATTACGTGATAATGGACTTCACTCTCGTAACCTCTCGTTCGCCCAGATTTCAAACGGGGGAGAACTTGATAAAGTAATAAGTTGAAAACATGGTCATGGGGGAGGAGGAGGAGGAGGAGGCGGGTGAAGGAGTCTCATACGAGGAGGTGAAGACCACATTTAAATGGTCTTTGTGTTTCTTTTTCTGGTGGATTTGACCTTCAAGCTTCAAATCTAGGCTTAAATATTGATCCTTAACTTACTTTGAGGGTCGTCACCGCGCGTCATCAATCCTGGATGTTTCCACCTCCAAGGGACTCATTGTATAAACAAAGCAGGGTGGGATTAAAGCTGGCTGGAGAAGGAGTGAAGCCATTATTACGTGATGATGGACTTCGCTCTCGTAACCTCTCCTTCGCCCAGATTTCAAACAGAGGAGAACTTTGTAAAGAAATAAGTTGAAAACATGGTCATGATGAGAGACTTACTGCATCTTGAGGAGAGGAAGACATTTCAAACATTAGTTGCCCTTTATATGGTTTCCAAAATGCTTTTATCAGTAGATCAAAAAACATGTTTTATCTGTAGCAAAAAAGAACAAACACAACTTCTGAGATGGTTTTTGGCAGGAAGTAGTGATGAGTCATCCATGAATCATCCCTTCATTTGAAGCAGGGGGTCTCGGACTATTTTTTTGCCCCAAGGACTGGTTTGAATTCTTGTTTTGTTTTCTTCAAACAACAACATTAAAAACTGGTCGAACAATTAAGAAAAGATGAAAAGTAAAATAGTCAATAACGCTGAATCAGCAGAATCCCTCGATCTCTCCACAACAATTTGATAGTTTTCACTTTATTCCCAAAAAATAAAACCTTAAAAAAAAAAACTAAAACCTATTTTTCTTTCTGTGTGGCCCGGGAACAAACGCTTCTTGGACCCGGTACCAGGACCCACTGTTTTTTTTTAACGACAGAGAGATTCATTTGTACATCTACCGATTTTTGAAAATCGTACCGAAAGTAAAGTCTTGTTCCAAATCTTTATAAGTAATACATCTTCAAAGTCATGACGTCTATGAAATAAAATGTTCATTCTGATGATTCATGATTCAATAAAGTTGTATACATTGAGTATAAGGTGAGAAGCAAGTGAGAGGGAACAAAATGTCAGAAACCCATTCCAGCCTCAAGTACTGGGTCCGCCCCAGGGCCTCCTCCTCAAAATCGATGGCCTCACCAGGGAGGCGTCAACGCGACCTCCAGCCACAAATACCATTTTTTCCCTAAATCAAGTTTCCAGTCGTGCACTTTTCCGTAACTTTGTTTGTCCTTGCGCTACTTTTTCTCTGGACCCGGTTCTGGACGCCACCTGCCAAACTCCTGCCACGCCAGGAGCCCTCGGTGTGTCAGCTGGTAAGTGGTTTGACTGGAGTGTGAAGTTTAAAAAGAAAAAAAAAACAGCCTTCGGGTTCAACTCCCCTGCTCACGCCGACGACCCCGTCACTCAAACTATCGGGGTCAGAGAAGGGGATGAAAAAAAAAAAAGGACACAGGAAGAGGGTGGAGGTACAAACATGTGGTTGAAAAAGAGGAGTTAGTGGATACAGTTTTTTGTGTAGATTAATGAAAATATAATGATGTATTCACTGGCAATATCTGCTTAAATTCTCATCTGAATACTGACAGTAAGTATATATATATATATATTTTGTTTCAAAAAAGTTTGTAAAAGCTTAAAAATACATCAAATATTCAGATATTTCATAATATAATTAGAGGTCAATTTGTTTTTTTTAATCTCTTTACACACATTAATATATACATTTATATAATAGAAAAAATATATATATCATAAAAGAAACAAAGCAGTTTCCTCAACAGATTTCTGACTTGAATATCTTGTCTTACCATTGAATTCTCTCAGTTCTAATGACCCTAAGAGTCTTTCAAAAAAAAAAAACCTTCTGTAACTTTTCCTGGGCGGTAAGAAGTCGATAGATCATCAGTGCTCTTTCCCGGCGTGGCATCAATCAAACAGGGCGACTCCTATAAATCTGCCGCTGCTCTGCAGCTGTTGACTTTTTACTCCCGACTTTTAGAACTTTTATGAAGAAGCTCATTTATTGTCTGCTTCCATCCACTCTGACTGTTTTGTTCTCTTTTTAATCCTCACTCCGTCTCTCTGGTCTTGTGTGTTGATTCCATTTCACTTTCTTTTCCCCCTTTTCAGTCCTTTTTTTGTCCTCTTTATTCACTTTATGCACATATTTATCACCTTAAACAACACAAATTACTCTTTATTTTACATTGAATTCAAATCAATCATTGAAAAAGTTGTCTCTTGAGGTAAAGTCAGTTCGTTATGAAGTTTTATGTATGGATAGACATTTGTGTCCACCAGAGGGCACCATTGTAAGGAACATTGTTTAAAAATGATACTTCTGAATGTCTAAAGGCACGCTTTACTCACAACCCGAGCGACCCCATCTGGCTCCTACTTAGGGGGCGGGGGGTCTAAGGTTAGTGGAAAGTCAAAATGAGTATCGTAGGGGAGGAGTTGTCGCTCTTTAAAATAAATGTATAATTTTAAATATCCATCGGAAAGTCAACAGAATATTACAAGCTGTAACACTGTGTGGTACAGTGTGTCGCTCCGAGTGTTGACCGGGTTTAACTTTGAGGAACAAAACAAGGGAAAAAAAAACAAAATCATGATTTTCATTTACAAATTGAGAATTAAAAACATGAAGTTATTGTATAGAGTCAGCTGGAACTAGTCAGGCTTGTATTAGAGTTCTACTCATGACAAGAACTGAACAATTATATACGTTGTTAAATAACTATTACTTACTTACTTACTTACTTACAATTAGTTATTTAAATACTTACACAAGCTTGCAAAAGGTTTGCTTTCTTTTTCAAGTCTGGACATCAAAATGAATAATTGAAAAGCCTTTTTTTCAAAGCTGTCTGCCACCTTCACACCCAAAACACACACACTCACACACACACACACACTCACATACACACTCACGCAGCTTTGATAAGAAACCGCCTCGTCACTCCCTGAACAACAACGTTCAATCATTGTCTCTGTTTTTCTTCAGTCCTCTTCCTGTTTTTCTTTTTTTTCCCCCCCGTCTCAGCTTCCAAGCCTTTTCTCCTCGTTAACTCTGCAGCCTGATAGAAGCACTTTTACGGTTTCCAAGATTGAAAAAAAAAAAAAAGAGAAGCGATCCGGCGCGATAAAGTGAGGGTTAATCAGAGAGTATACAGTCGTCACCTTCGCATCAGGTGGATGCAGGAAGTCGTCGTAATGAAGCGACTCACCAGGACAGAAAGTAGAGTTTATTTTGACTTTTGCAAACATGTAGACGACACTCGTTCTCGTGTCACGACTGTGACTCATCATCGGGTCGTCGAGTCCAGCAATGTTAGCGGTTGATGAATGACGAGAAGCTAGCATGAAGAAAGTTGAGGTAGAAATAGAGAAATCTATCTTTTAAAAATGTATTTTCTACTCAAACTAATGTCGACAAAAGGTTACGATTATTTTCAGTATCTTTTTTTCCTTTTTAGATTTATAGACACAAATGTATGTCCATGCTAATGTAGCGACTGATGCTACGTCGTCTTCATCTTCGTCCAAAAAGACACTTAAAAAAAATCCAAATACCTCCATACTGATTGTCTGTAACGTCCATCTCGTATTTAAGCACGATGATGAGTAAACGTTTATTAGAAGAAACAAGTTTTAAGCTTGTTTTTAGCTTAAAAATCCGAGACTATCAGCGTAAATCTTGCACTCCGACACTAGTCGAATGAGGAAAGACTTCAAACAGGAACTGATAGCCTGCGATATTCAGCTTAAACATGTTTACAACTTGGACTTATATCATTTTTTTGGGAAAAAATCCTCATGTGGAGGCTTCAATACAAGAGGGACGTTACAGACAAACAGTGTTGACGTATTTGGTTGTTGTGTCTTTTTGGATGAAGTTAGTGCCGGCCGCTACGTTAGCATAAACATAAATTTTCCCCTATACACGGAAAAACAAACAGATGACTCTGAAAGTGAGTGGGTGAGAAGAAAATAATTTGAATTCTAGTCTGAACTATCACTTTATGTGACTTAAACCCAAAATCCTTTAACCATTGAAACTGCTGGAGTCAAAAAGTATTTAGCCAATTGGAAAAAAAATCTCATTGCGATAGTATTTATCATTCTTGGAATCACAATGTATCTTGTCAGTTTTTGTCCTCTTCTGACAAACACTAACCAAGAAAATGGACTTAATATCGTCAAATGTCTTTTCTTTCAGTACTTACCATCAAAAAGTCACAATTTAAAAAGTACATAAGTCTGTATTCGTGCATGAAAATCTTAAAGGTCATTGTTGTAGTTTAGAGCGATGTCCTTTAAACATGAAAGTAGCTGTTGTGGTGGTTTTCTTTGGATTGGACTGACGGAATGTTGAGCCTAGACTGGTAACACAAAACGCTTCTGCTGCTATAAGTTAGTTAGTTATGCCCTCATTTTTTTCAGATTTAATTTAAATTTGATTACTTTATTTTAAGATATTTGCTCCACTGAGCTGAATTTATGCCTTTGTGGTTTTAGCTCACGTGGAAATAGAAGGATCATGGAAACACTAGCATTTACTAAAAAAGAAATCAGGGATTGAGTGACATTTATTATTCTACATTATGAAAACGACAACTCGGACGGACTATCTTACTCAAAATAACAACTTTAATCAGTTAAAACCAGGTTTAAAACTGAAGCTGCTAAATGACCCTCGTCCGTGTGGTGCTTCTGGTTCATGCGTCTACCAGCAGGGGGCGACCCTGATCCAATGTAATCATAAATCAGTCCCTTAATTAAGAAGAAGAGAGAACAAAAAGAACACAACAGTGTGTGATGGATGAGAATTATATTTGAATCCTGACCCTCTCAAATTGATCTTATGTGTCGACGTGTGCGATGTTCATTTGTGTGTGTGGGTAGTGGGTCTTTAAAAGAGAAAAAAAGTAGTTCTGGGCAAAAGCTTCGCTCACAGACGCAAAAACCCCGAATTAAATCTTCCCCTCAACACTTTGGATTCTCTAGTAGGAAACAGGAAGTTGTGCGTCCACACATTACCCCCCCCCACTGCCTCGACTAAAAGCACATTATCGCCACTTACCTCTATTTGAGTGCGACATCGATTAACAGTGAACCAGTAGGAAATGTCACTGAACACTTTCCCGATGTTTTGTTAGCAACGAGCCGACGTGCCAATCAGAGCGGAAGCGATGTTTCGCCTCAGGGCTTAAAGTTTGTCCCTCATGTATCGTGGGCTCGGAGCAGCGGTCGTACATTTGAACAAGACCTGAATAAACACGAGTCACGCGGGGAGACACCGGCGTCACTTTTGCAACACAACTTTTACATTAGATAGATAGATAGATTCATGGGTTTCTGTGGAAATTAAATGCATTTTCGAAGCTTGTTAAAGTATCTCAACATCACGTCATACATGACGACCATGTGAGTGATCCACTGACAGTTTTGAGAAACTGCCGACACGGCTCTTTCATCCACGCGAGCGTTCCGTGCGTCTGCACTTCCTTGACGTTTCCGCCTGGACAGGCTGTTGTGACACAAACCAGGTGAGTCGTGAAAATCGCCCCGAGGGGTTGGAAACCAACCGACCCCCGCCGCGGCGCACATCTGGACCACATTACACATACATGTGCACACAAACATGCTCGGAGACGCACACATGATGGCAGTCGAGCGAGAGAGAGAGAGACGGACGGATGGGAAGACGCGACATTCCAGACAAGCAGGTAGAAATATACTTGATTCTATTTTGATCTAGGTTTGTATATAACCAATTGAAACAAGCTAGCTTGATGAATTTTCTGAGGGCTATCCTACCTCTGACGCCATTTATAGAGGATTATTTTCAATTCGCTTTATTCTACCAACTATAGTCCTTTTGAGTCGTGTTCCAGCGACTCTACTAACGTCTATGATTTTCACTCATGGGCTTTTAAAAGTTCATTTTAACCGTCAAAAGACTCAAAGAGTCATGAGTCTTTGATTCTTATAGCCGAGTGACTCATCTCAAATCCGGGTAGTTCTCACTCACACTCTAACCCTAAAGTCGACAGCGTGAGTGACTCATGGGTCTCTTGTTAAAGTCAATAGACCTAAGAGTCATTTATTCATTGTGACTCAAAAAACTCCAAATGCTGAACTTCTCCAGCAAGTTACCTTCAAAAGACCCAAAGACTCATGGGTCGTTCATTCTTAGAGTTGAGTCAATTTATACCTATCCTACCTCTGACACCATTTAAAGAGATTTTTAAGTCACCTTATTCAACCAACTATAGTCCTTTTGAGTCGTGTTCCAGCGAAACAAACGTCTATGATTCTGACTCATGGGCTTTGCAAAGTTCATTCTAACTTAGTAACCTTCAAAAGACTCAAAGAGTCTTGAGTCGTTCATTCTTGTAGTCGAGTGACTCAACTCAATACTCAACTCACACCTGAAGCCCATAGTGTGAGTGACTCATGGGTCTATTGGTAAAGTTCACCAATAGACCCATGAGTCATTCGTTCATATATGCCTGTGACTCAACAAACTCAAAATGTGAAACTCCTTCCACTTCCGTAACAGCTTGAATCCACAGGAAGTTAGTACGAATCAATAAAGTGTGTCAATCATTCGTGTTCCAGCGACTCAACAAGCGTCTACGATTCTCACTTTCCAAAAGACTCATGGGTTTATTCTTGGAGTCGAGTCAATTCATTCTGGCAAACTTTAGTCATTCGAAATTCAGGCTTCATAAAGTATTAATGACTCATTAAAGAGAGTAATGGTGACTCATGGGAATAATCCACCGATAGACCCATGAGTCATTTGTCCATATATGCCTATGACTCAAGAAACTCCGAAGACTCAACTGCTTACTTATATCTAATCCAGTTGACTCTTAAACTCTGGATACAGTAAAGTTTCCTCAGGGGCCACATTTTACACAGCTGCTGTAGTGAGGGGCCACCAACAAAATGTAAGGAGCGAAAAGTCTAAAATCAAGTAATAAAATCAAGCTAAATATGTAAAAATGTATTTTAATTAAATCTAATTCAATAGTACTTTTTTTTTTTTTAACAAATATAATTTTTGTATTCACTTAAATATAATAGAAAATGTACATGATCTTTGACCTCACAAGGGCCACATTAACAAAGTCAAATGTCCAGTTTACTCCAAGAGCCCTAACCCATGAGTCATCCAGCCCCGGCGACAGAGAACGAATCCCTGAACTCAAAACATGTTTTTTTTCGTCCCCGCGACACTCGGCCCCGGAGTAGGACTCGTTTAAATGCGACACAACGCTCGTCTCTTCCGGGGTCCTCATTGAACGCGACACACGAGACGCGACCATATAAACCTCTTACCTCAGCAACGTCTCGCGGAGGAGAAGTGGAGCGAGCGACGGAGGAAGAGGAGGACAGATGGCTGCAGAGCTCGAGATGGCAGCAGAGGAAACGCTTGTTAGCACCTCACTGGCCCAAATAAATATAAGATGACACACCTGACTGATAATTAGCCTCCAGAGCATTTGTGTGTTCGGAGGACGTGTGTGTGTGTGTTCTTGTGAAAGTGTGTGTTGTTGGCGAAAGGCTGTCTTGCGTGTGTGTCCACGGCTAATGGCGATCCTGGCGCACGCCATCACGGCCGTTCATCACCACGGCTTTAAAGGCGACAAGTGAAAAGAGTCGTTCGTCAGGTGACTCGAGGTGGACTTGTGTACCGTATTTTCCACTATTATGCGCACCGCATTATAAGGCGCACCTTCAATCAATGGCCTATTTTAGAACTGTTTTCATAAATAGGACACACCGGATCATAAGGTGCATAGAATAAAAGATACAGTAAAACGTTTGACTGGGGTTTGCGTTACGAATCCATTAGATAAAGCTGTGCTAAAGGGAATGTCAACAACAACTCTGTTCACTCCAATGGTAACAATGTTCAAATGATGTTTAAAAGGCTTCAAGCAGCAGCGCGTGAGACTAGTTTTGTGAGCAGACAAATGTTGAGTGCGCAGCAGAGAAGTTGAGCGCATGTATGACAGCTAGAGCGCCCGTGTATGACATGTTAAACGCACGTGTACGACTGGTTGAGCGCAGCAGAGAGATTCTGAGTGTACAACAACCAAGACATACTCGCTCAAACAGGTGGCAGTAATATCACTCCATAGTCGTCCGCCATGATGTGATATGCGTTGTAAATCACTCCTCGTGATGACGCAATGAAGTAATCCCACCCAAGGTGTGTCAGCTCAGTCGGCGCAGATTCATGAAAGTGTTTGTAAACAAGTCACCCACCAGGTAATGTTCATATATAAGGCGCTCAGGATTATAAGGCGCACTGTCATTTTTTGGGAGAATTAAGGCTTTTAAGTGTGCCTTATAGTGCGGAAAATACGGTAATTACTGTATTAATACGGTCAATTTCTTCTTATTATTATTGAGTCAGTTAAGTCCACTTTATTTCAGGATTCACTTATATTGTTATTTCACCTTTATTTTTAAATTAATTTGTATTCATATTAGGGGTGTGTATCGGCAAATATCAGGCGATACAATACGTATCACGATACAGGGCACAGTAAGGCCCGCATTACCTTAAAATAATACTATAAAATACTATAAAACTGTCCATTTAGAACATGTTTAACATCGCTATCCAGCGATACTACCACTAGTTCAACACTACATGTGTTTGTGTATTTTCCTGAATATCTTTGTTTGATTTCTTTTTTCTCGCAGTGCTTTTATATGGTAGTTTTCAAATAAAAAATAAATCGAATTAAATATTACACCATTTATTTACCAACGGTCTTAATGTCAATTATTTATTATGCATTTTGGTTCAAATATTGTCCTTTGAATATATTTTTTGTTTCCTCTTTTTTTTGTTACTTGTTATCAGTTTTCGTTTTATTCTTTTCATAGTTTCAATAAAAATGTATATAAAATATTAATAAATTAAATTAATAAAATAAAAAAAAGAATGATGTCTACTACTACTTTGCAGGACTGGGGACGAGAGGATGCATCACTCTAGCAGGGTTAACCCCCCGCAGTAAACAAGGGACGAATGCATATTATGTCAAATATTATTGATATTTGGAAACGTGTTGTTTCTTTTAACTGATACACTGTGAAGAAATATTGTTTAAAGTAAAAAACAACCGTGTTGCGTTTAAAGTCATCTTAAAATAAATAATGAACTGACCTGGGTCTCGCTAAAGGATCAACAATTCCGATCTAATCCCTTGTGAATCCCACTTTAAATGCATATTCCCATCCTCATTTTAAACGTTAAAACCATCTTATTAAATTAAAACACAGGGATCTATATTGTTATTTAACAAGAGGAGAAATACAAGCGAAAACAAGTGAATATTTACAGGTTAATTGTAATATAAAATTTAAAAAAAGATATTGTTCTGTCGATTTTTGATCCTGTATTTTTAAAATATGTATATCGTATTATTTAAGTTTATCAATATTTATACAATGCAGTACTTTTCATTTCAAAACAGCCCCAGAAAAATCTCATTTTTTTCTGGAACCTGAATCAAAATTAGAATCAGCAGATGTGCCGGTCTGACAGGAAGCAGCTAAGAAGCTGACAGGAAGATGAGACTGGATAATTGAAAGGGGACACATTAGGAGAGAAAAAAACAAAGAAATCAAGCAACAAAAAAAAAGAAAGGAAGAAAAAATCCGACAAGATGGAGGGCTGGGGGGGAAGTTTGCCGGAGGTGGCGAGAGGATGGCGGCGTCAGATGTTTCGGACAGGTGTCGGAGACGGGCAGGAGACTTTTGGTGACAAGAGGAACCAATTACTGACAGCGAGGCGAGGAGGTGGACTCTGAGTGTCACAACACAAACACAACGACATGGATTATTGTGTTGCTTTGTTGTCGGGCAGACGCTTTGGATCTGTCGCCAAGTTTGACAGTGAATTGAAAGTTTAATTTCCAGAACAACTTAAACTATCTTGTCCTTTGGAATTAAGTTTTATTTTCCAATATATCATAGAACATGATGTAGCAATTAACATTAAACTCATGGAAAACCATTTAATTTAGGGTCTTATTCTCATATATTTTATAGTTTTTTTTTCATTGCCTTCGCCATATATTCTCTAGACATACCTTCCTCGCCTTATAGAAAGATAACCGTCATATTAAACAGGTTAAAAATGTGTGTTTTAGCTTGTGTGGTAGGACTTGAAACTTTTAAACAAAAAATAATAAAAAATATAATTAAAGCTAGTATTGTTTTTTATGCCATTTTTTTCTTCTTTTTCATTTTCTTCACCTTTATCAATACATTTTTAAGATTATATTGCAATTGATTATTTAACTATTTCCTTTATTTTATATAGTTGAGAGTCTGATAATTAGCTTGTCTTATTGTATCTTACAATGAAAACAACAATACTACATGTTTACTTCTTTTAGATAAACTCACACTATAATCAAGAATTTATCAATTTATTTAAAGAAATTATATTATGTTTTGGTTGAATTATCATTTCTATCTTATATTTTTATAGCATCACAGAATAACTGTACTTTGTTTCATGATACTTTGTATTCTACTAGATTGAGACTTAATTTGCAAATCAGTTTTTAGTTTTGAGATGAGATGATATACTTTTCAGAAATCTTTTGTCTTTTGAGATGAGATACTTTTAAGAAGGCTTTTATCTTTTGAGATGAAATACTTTTCAGAAATCTTTTATCTTTTGAGATGAGATACTTTTAAGAAGGCTTTTATCTTTTGAGATGAGATACTTTTAAGAAGGCTTTTATCTTTTGAGATGAGATACTTTTCAGAAATCTTTGATCTTTTCTGATGAAAGACTTTTCAGAAATCTTTTATCTTTTGAGATGAGATACTTTTAAGAAGGCTTTTCAGAAGGCTTTTATCTTTTGAGATGAAAGATTTTTCAGAAATCTTTGATCTTTTCTGATGAAAGACCTTTCAGAAATCTTTTATCTTTTGAGATGAAAGACTTTTCAGAAATATTTTATCTTTTGAGATGAAAGACTTTTCAGAAGTCTTTTATCTGTTGAGATAAACGAGTTTTTAGACTTTTGACAAGTCATTATCAGGGTTAAACATCTCTACATGATCAGTTTTATTAGTTTTACTTTGATCTCATGAGGGCCACAAACATACATTCAAATAGCTGCATGTGGCCCCTGATATACATGTCAAAGTGTCTTCTGGCCCCTTATAACCACTATTATCATATCTGGAGTGAATGATTTAACACAAACATTGTTAAAATCAAGTTGACAATAAGTGTTGGATCATTATAATCTGCTTTTTTTCTCTAAAGTATCTTCTAATTAGACAGAAACAGCATCTGTTTTTTTTTCTCCCCATCACTCCACTGTCATTCAAGTCTCCTCCCGCTCGTATATATACGTCGAGTTTGGCGTTTTCCTAATTGTGATTTCAGGCGCAGGCGTCTGATCCGTGTTCAAAGACGACTCATCAACATACACAGGTGGATAATAAACAGACTCGGGGCTGTCAGTAAACATTTCCCGCCGAGGATTCCCTTATTACCATCTTATTGGTTTTGTGCTGGAATAAATAAGATAAGAAAAACAAGAGAACAACCATGCGTGAAGCCCCAAAGTCTCCAAACTCTCGCCTCTGTTTATGTCCCACATCCTTTGTAGTCGAAAGCATCGGGAAGGAAACCAAGAAGTTTTTCTTCACCAGGATTCCTTCTATTGGCTTCCGCTTCTTCACAGCTGTAGCCACTGAGAGGCCGTTCCCCCTCTAATTTACCGCCCGAGTTTTTCTTTATCTCTTTGTTTTCCCCGCAGCAGAACCGGTTCTGGGTCGCCTCCAAGGAAGACTGAATCCCTCCGGTTTTGGTTGTTTCTTAGTCGCTCATGTAGGACCTCACAAGTCAAGGACACAGGCTTGTTTGATTCCTCGGGATTAAAAAGAAAGTCATCAAGAGTGATGGGTCGGAGGTGGGGGGGGGGGGGTTCCTGCTGTGAACCCCAGAAACAAAAAAAGACTTGAAGAAAAAAAAGAGGACACGGTGGGGAGAAAGCGAGGGTTACACGAAGGGTGGCCAAAAGAGGAACTGGAAAAGGCTTCAACATTTGACAAATCCCTCCCGGAAAAACCTAAAAACACAAGCTCGCGAGGGGGACTGAACACATCATGGCTTCCGGCGCTGACACCGTTCGCCTCGGAGGAACGGGACTCAAACAGGTCGCCTTAATTAGCCACCCGAACACCCGGCGGAGTTTAGGGGAGCGAGGAGACAGGGGGGAACCGGTGCGAGTGAGCGGTGAGGAATGGGTGTTGGGGGGCACCGTGGTGGGGGTAAGTCAATGTTGTGAGAAGGTTATTTAAAGCATGGCCTGGAAACACAAGTACAGTGTTCGAGTCTTTAATGGAATGTAAGAAAACAATCCTAGATTTATTCATTCATTCCTTCAATTTCCGTGCCGTTAATCCCTCATGGGATTACAGGGTTGCTGGAGTCCATCCCAGTTTTATCAGTGGAGATAGGGAGGACACCCTGGACAGAACCTCAGTCAGTCGCAGGGGACACACAAAGACACACAACCATTCAAAAACACACTCATACCTATGGACAATTTCCCCAAATTCCCCATCAACCTCTTTATGTTCTTGGACTGTGGGAGGAGTAAACCCACGCAACACGAAAAGAACATACAAACTCAACATAGAAAGGACAAAAGTTGCCTCCCTCATGACCTGGAAGTGAACCGGCAACCTTCTCGCTGTGAGGCTAAACACCGATTAACCCATAAGGGTTGTTTAGCTAAACGGCTAATGCTAATCCTGCCAAAGGTCCACAACTATATCAAGTAAGGAAGCCGGAGATGGATAAAGAGTGTTAGAAGTGAAGGAAAAGTATAGAAGACGGAGAGGAAGACCATGACCATTAAGGTCCATGGGTAAAAGAAGCAAAGTCCCTGTGTTGCTTGGGTTTACTCTGGGCACTCCGGTTTCCTCCCACAGTCCAGAAACATACAGAGGTCGATTGAGAATTTAGGGAAATTGTCCGTGAATGGTTGTGTGTCTTTGTGTGCCCTGCGACGGACTGGCGTCCTGTCCAGCGTGTCCTTGCCCCTAACCCCAATAAAACTGGGATAGACTCCAGCACCCCCGGTGTGACCCCCATAAGGGATTAAGCGGCAGAGAAATGAATGAACTTGACTCCAAAAACCCTCATTGCAGAGCCAAGAAAGCGTCCTTGTGTCTCCTTAAAAAAATGTGTTTTAACAATCCTACAAAAATGTATTCAGCTGGTGGGAAAACTGAAGATAAAGACACAGGATTCTTGACGAGTCCTACAACTCCGTGGCCCCCAAATCCCGACCCTTGAGGGATTCCGACCAGACAGACAGAAAATAACGTAGAAAGCTTCTGTTCTATCCATTGTGTTAAAGGTTTTATTTGGGAAAAAAGACCAGATTTTCTTACTGTTTCTCTTGACAGGATTTCTGCTGATTCAGCAATATGGTGAGATATATTTTTGTTTTTATGACGGTCAAAATGAGTCCATAAATATATAAAATACTAACATTAAACTGATCTGTGGTGCCTGGGTTGTTAACCCTTCATATAACTCACAATATTCGTTTTTTGTGTTTGATTTATTGGTGGTTTTGGTGCTAAAATACACAGTTAAAACCCCTGTGCTACATTTGTGTGTTTGCATGTGTGTATGCATATGAGAGTCGACGCCGAGCGTGCTCAGGTGACCCGGGTCGAGGCCGCGAGTGACAGAATGATGCTGCACGTATAAAACCCTCCATATCCGCGAGTCCTAATTAGCCATCCCGGGTCATCGCTCGGGGGGGCGACGACGGGGAGTCAAAGCACATGTAATGAACACATCCCGCCTGTTTTCAGACTCGCCCGATTCTTTCATCCGTCGCACCTGAGAAATTGACAACCTCGCTACTTTATTTGCTTGAACCCCAAGACAAGGAGGAAGTCGGAGTCAATATTTCCGAGAATCCAAAAGACGACTAGTAAGAAGACGAAGGAGGGAGAAAAAAATACGTTCCTGTCTTCACTCCAGAAAAACTGATTATTTAAAGTGAGTTCAGGTCGACCTGGTTTGAGTCGACTCTGTACTCGATGTATTCAACCTCTCGACGAGTACCTTGTGTGTGGTTTTTGATTCCTGGACTTTTTGGTAGTTTCTCGCACACATCAAGCTACGATAAAACATGGAATGTCTTCTCTGTTTATGGATGTAGAAGTTGTGTCTTTATTTAAGTGTTCTAATGCATTTTTAACTAACTAACAATATGCATGCTTAGCATTTAAAACTGTTCTATGATGGTTATTTATTTTTATTTATTTTATTGAAGCAAACCTTTATTTTATTTAACAAGATAGTTCACCAGAATTCAAATTTCACTCAATTTCTACTCTACCTCATGTCGGCTAAGCGATTATTTTCGGAGTAACCCGACTAAAAACAATCTTAAAATTTAGATTTATTTAAGTTTTTTTCTAGATTATTCCCCCATATCAAGACGAGCACCATGGAGGTATTTGGATGTTTTTAAATGTCTTTTTGAATGAAGACGAAGACAACTGAGCTCCAGTTGCTACATTAAAATGAACAAACAATTTGTCCATCACTCTAAAAAGGAACAAATTACTCCCAAAAATGATAAAAAATAATCCCAACCCTTAGTCGACATGAGGGCGAGTAGAAAACGATTGAAGTTTGGGTGAACTATCACTTCAACCCCTGTGTTATCTCAGGGTCAATATGACCCAAAGACCCGGAAACAAATGTGTATCCCTTTCGTTGCTTCTGGGTCGAGATAAACTATACATTTGTTTTCAGAGCATTGGGTCACCTTGACCCTTAGATAACGCAAGGATTAAAAAACCTTTTTGGATTCAAGTAACTTTTTTTCAGGCACAAATCTACCTTCATACTTTGTAGAGCTTCATTAACGCTCTTTATTAATGCCACTGAAAAACTGAGACAGAAAAAGTCCAAATTCCATTTTGGCAGTTACAGTCCCTGCATCTTTAGTTCTTCTACTAAATCCATCCATTATTACTGTAGAGTCCAGAACCAACGAGCCGAAAAAAAAAACATATTACCAGGTATACAAACACATTTTCTTACTTTATTTTGAAAAAAAGACTGGATTTTCTCCAAAGTCATATTAGCATGTGACTCTTGACTCGAAAAATAAGTAGAGAAAAAGAGTAAAACACAAACACTATAATGGACCGTCTTGTTTTAAAGGTCTACTGCTGATTCAGCTTTATTTTACGATGAATATTAATGCACTCATAGCTTGTTTTTTTTGTAATCGCGCCATTTTTTTGACTCTGTTTTTATCTATAGGCTGGTCCGTGATGGTGTTGCCGAAATGAAACCAAAAGTGTGAAGATACTCGAAGGACAACGGATGAGATTCATCGATGTGGTTAAAAAAGAAAATGGAGTGAACCGGTGTGACGAGGGAGGAGAAGATAAGCGACAAAAAAAAAAGGTCTGTCTTTGGTTAAACCCAGCAGTAGTTTAAGGATTACAACACCATGTTTGAGTTATGAAACCAAATAAAAGAGTCAACAAGTGCGGCTCCAGCTATTTTCTCGTCTGTTGGGTTCAGGGCTGATATCACAAAGTTCTGCAAGTTTGCTTTCAAAGCAAATTTCGTTCCTGGATGCTCCATCACACAGACAAAAAAAAAAGAAAAACGACGACTGATTATCTGAAGCAAATTAATTTTCCCCTTCAAGAGACAAACACAAGACGCAAGTCTTTTTCCTTTTGTACTTTTTTTTTTTTTTTTCCTCCTCCTTGCTCCGCACTTAGTGTCTCGCTGGCAGACATCCGCCTCGCTTTCTTTGCCTCTTCACTCTCGCTGTGTTTTTAATCCCGGCGTGTGCCAACAGCCTCACACACACTGTTTGTATCTGTGTGTGTGTGTGTGTGTGTGTGTGTCTGTGTGTGTGTGTGTGTGTGTGGTCGACTGCCAGCACTCAAACAAAAGCTCTCGGTTCAACTAGTTGTCTTTACAAGCCACAAAAAAACAATTACACAATTAACCTCGTAGCCTCTGTGAATAACAATTTGACCATTAAAAGCCACAAATGAAGTGTGTTGTTTTGTCGTGTGTCCGGACTAACTGATGGTCCTTCGATTACGATCAAGGCTCGTTGGTTGTGACACGATTATTTCAGTCGTTACACAACATGTCAAGCACACACACACATGTCAAAATACAGGTTAGCTAGCATGACTTATTCATGGAGGCTTCGTCAATGATGTATAAGACGTGGTTGGTTTCGTGCTTTTTGTGTAGCTGTGTGTGCAGTCTTTATTGAATTAAATAAATCCGACTGGAGTGTAAATGTGTAGAGATAAAACTCTTTAAAATGTTAGGGTTAGGGTAAATAAGTAAGTTATTTACTTTAACTTACTTACTTTAAATTGCTTGTGTCTGTCCGAGTAACTTTTTTGGGGAAAGAGAGATAAAGTTAAATTTGGTCGGGTTGGATTCTTTGATGAAACAAGTTATAAAAAGTAAAAACAATGAATATAATAAACAAATCAAACACACACACACACTTAAGTCTCTACTTTTTATATTATTGATCACAGAAACCTGTTAAATAACATCAATAAAACTGATAAAGCATTTTTAAATGATAAGTGTTACAAATTGAATACATTCAATTAGATAACTGTTAAAAAAAAGAAGAAAGAATATAGTTTTAGTAGTTATATACTCTAAATGTTTATGTGCACAGTTCTCTAAATGTTACGTTATTCATTTTATTTTATTTTTTTTATATTTATTTCACCTATGTGGGAACAATAAAGGTAAAAAAATCAAAGTCACTTATTACTTTAATAACAGCATTTTTTCATTCATATACATATACTGTATATATACTGTATATATATATATATATATATAAAGAACATGTCTTAACAACTGACAAACTAGTAAACTGATTTGAACTGAACTGTTTTTGGCAGTTATTAGTTAAAGCACTTGTAACGTGGTTACTTTAACGAGTTACTTTATAATACTGATGATCCCTTATTGGTCAATTTTACGAAACGTTTTTCCTTGATTTTCTGGAACTCCTGTTGTGTTATCAGTTTTATCTTGACCTTTAAAGTATATACTTTATTGAATATTGTTTTGATTGTTTAAGCGCTTTGTGACCCTGGTCTGGAAAAGCGCTATATAAATAAAAATTACTTAATTACTTACTTACTTACTTTATTTTTATATCGGATCAATTTCAAGAGCTTCTTAATAATGTTCAGAAATTGAAACGGTTTCAAACCCTTGCAGGAGCCAAGGTCTCAGGATATGGCACTTGCTTGTAGAGCTAGTTGATGCAATAATTGTTGGGATTAAATTCCCCAGACGTTTGAATTAAATATCAAACCTCAGGGGGAACCTTGTTTTCTGATGATATATGATTCAAAAACTCAAAATGGAAATGGTACTCGTTTAAACAAATCCTTAGTACAAGACAAAGACCTCATTAAGTGGGTCTTTGCACCTTGGTCTGAGAATCAGACTTCCTTACTACTTTTTACATCTTAATGTCTACTGTGACCACGAAGAGGAGTTGTATGGTTATCAAATATTTATTTTCTTTCTGGAGAGTTTCGGTCAAATTTTATTTTGAAAAGTTTATTTGACGTACTTCCTCTCCCGCTCTATCTGGTTTTAGCCATTTGTGGGACGTCCGTGGCAGTGACATAAGCTTTGCATGTCCAAAGATGAAATATTTCAGCGATCAATCAATCAATGAATTACCATGGCAACTAGCGTGCTAACACATCCACTGGACTCTTCTTGGGAAGGCTAGCTCAGTTAGCTTAATGGGTTGCTAGCCGTTAAGTACTATTTATAGCCAGGAATCGAACACGTCATGTGCCACTGCACTCGTGAACCGAACATTTAGTCTGGTTTAGGTATCGAATGAGCCCATTAGCTCTGGGATCTATAGCTCCTGTCATTAGCATGGCAACACGCGTTGACCCATTTAGAAGAATGACCCTGAACATGGTAAATAAAAACGCATTAGCCTTTTAACCCCGAAAACCTCACTCGACTTAGTCTTGTTCTTCCAGTATACCGACGATAGTTTGATGCTGATGGGCCAAAAGATTCAATATTTTATCTTGTAAAAATGTATTTTTGACTGTGTACGGTTCCAGTTCTAGGAAGACATTTCACATCTCTGAGAACCTTCTTCGGTTCCAAATAAACTGGGGTTAGGAGCCAGTATCCACCCTTGCTAGGGGCAGGAACAGATGACAACAGGAACCAATTTGTGGACTGAAACCAATGATAGATCTGGTGAGGGTCGTTGAAAATCTCATGATGATCCCAGTTTTGGATCCTTGAAGACCGTAAGGCAGGCCAGAGAAGTTATGCCTGAGACCCCCAGCCTGGTTAAGAGAAGGGGTTTTTCGGCCTAGTGAAGATGGCTTCTTTAACTCCTTTTTTCAAACCATCTTTCCGTTCTGGTCAGCGACTGTTGCTTTGTTTGTGCCTGTTGTTTTTTTTTGTCAGCATTGCCTTATGTGTGCCTATGGAACCAGATGTTTGCCGTAGATCCACTTTATTTTCTCTGATACTTCGGCAATGTAAGGTATTACGATGTATTTTTTCAAAAGGCCACTAGTGCTGTGTCTCGAATCGCGCACTTTTCTAAGTGCACTGCCTTACAGTACACTGTAAGAGTGCACTTACTTTTGCAGTGCACACATTTCAACAGGGTAGTACTGTCTCAAATCAAACTCTGCTGCTACACACTTATCAGAAATGACTCGACAGCTTCTTCTTCTACTACTTTTTAACGCTAGTTAAAAACCAGCCGTTGGTACCCTTTATCCGACACTTGACAGCGCTTTTCACCAATCGAAAGTAGTTATTGAGTTGTGTATCCATGTATTACTGTTGTTGCGTTGTTTTGCTGTGAAATTAGTGTTTTCTCGAGACATTTACGCCGGTATCTGCTCCGAAGAGGCGTCGCCGGTGACGTAGCTTCCGTTTAGCGCCATCTACGTCACCAAGATTGCGGCCGCTAATGGTGGAAAGTGTCCATCGATCCACACTCAATTTTCTGGCGATTTGAGTGCGCCAATTGAGTGCTCATTGCCCGCTACATTTTCGAACATCGTTCATTGGGACGCAATTGTCTTCTAAAAATATTAAGTGTAAGTGCCAGTTTGGGACTCACCCTAGGACTTTTCTAACGTGGTCTTGCTCTTTAATCTTACCTTTCGTTTGGGGGATAAACCTCAACAATAAACAAATTAGATTCAAAGCCAACCATCCACCGGGCCACATAAAATACACACAAGTGTTTCCGCGAATACATGACACGTATTCACCGTAGAATAGATAGACTACGGATCGGTGCGTAGTTCAATTACACCTGCGTGTTTTATTGTTATTTAATTAAGAAGCACAGACGATCTCAACTCCGCTTCGCGAGCGTACATTAAATACAGTTTAGCATCAAAGCCGCAAACACACGACCGAACAGCGAGCGCACACCTACGCTCGGCTTTAATTACCGCCTCCTCTTACAGCGAACGCCGATCGCGGCGGATCGCGTTACATCACAAACTCGGAGTCGGTTCGGGCGTGATTATCTGTAGCAGCTCATTCATGAAAACACACGGCGTTTCAAGTCTCGATCTCTCATTAGAGATTAATAGAGATTTTAATTAGCGCGCCCACACAATAGCTAATGAACTTGCCTTTTGTGCGCCCTGGTAACAGATGTACCAGCGTTTTTTCTCCTCTTTCAAAAAGTGGAAACATCACTCGCTTCCGCGCATAATTAGGGGAGGAAACATGGCGACGTTGAATAAATCACCAACGTTGTTTTTTTTTTTTCTCTTTGTGGAAATTGCCTTTTTCTGCATCGATACACGCGAACACATATTTGTGTTTCGTCCTAATCTGAGCTCTCAGGCATGTCTTTGTCCGCCGCGCCACTTTGAAGACGACAGAAGTCGTGTTCGCCGATGTGAAGGAGCCGAGGCCCCGGCGTCGGCGAACGCTCTTTTGTGCGACGCCACTTTTGGAAGTCGCTCCCTTCGGGGCGAGAGGACGAGCGGCGCCGCCAGAGCGCGGCTAAATAAACAGATTACCGTCACCTACACGGCAGCGTTTTCCCTTCAATAGACCCGGAGACGAGGAGTTTTGTCTGGAGGCGACGCCGCGACCCCAGAGTGAGTCCTTCACTGTCAGATCGCTTATTGTTTACAGACTCAAATCCAGAATCAACAACCTTTATTTATAAAAAAAGGTAGAACGCGGTGACAGTACAATCTATTCACAAGTGACACTGATGGGAACATTGGATCCTTAAACATTGGATTTAAAAACATGAAAGCTTCCTTTAATTCTCCGAAAGACACACAACTCTGATCTTTTTTTTTAAAACTCATGTTGAAGTGACATGTTAAAGCTATTTTCTTTGCTATATTTCTGCCTTTTCTTGCTGTTATTATCATTTAATCAAGCTCCGAGAACCTCTTCCTGTTTAAAAAGTAGTTCTTTTTTTATACATCAATTATGAAGCTGTGAAATTTCCTTTCTATTCTTATACTTTATTAACATTTCATTCCGGTTGACAAGCAAAAGATGATTCCATTCCAAATTATTTGTGACATAACCTTCAATAAATAAACTTAAAAAAAATGTTGATCCACACAGATGGATTTTTCAGGACATAAAATAACGAAAAATAGAAACTAGAATACGTTAAATACCAGATATTGGTTATTAAATATTAAATTATTCAGGTTTGTATTATATTTCACATTATATATTTTTTAAGCATTTTAAAAGCCAAAGTCCATGTGAAAATAAAATAGTTAAAATTGCGAAGTGAGAATGTAAAATAAAAATAAGCAAAATAACCATTTAAAGATGTAAATTGAACAAATAAAGAAGACATTTTGAGTAGAAAAAAAAAAGGCAACACTATGAAATACAACACAAGGTTTGTTATTCTTTCTCTGTGATCCTGAGACAATCGTAGCGTCTTTTGTCAGTGTATTTGATTTTATTCACAGACAACCCAGAGGAGGAATGAAACGTTTTCAGTAAACAAATTTGTGTGATTTCACAACATTATTCAAGGAAGTCGTTGAACTGAAATATAGTTGTGTGTGTATGTGTGTGTTTGTGTGCGTTCACTCAAAGAGTGTCAGGGTCTATAAATCCATAGCTGCTCAAACACACGTGACACAGATGTTTGTCTTCAGGTTCGACGTTGGACTTGAAAGGTCAAGTAAGAGCAGAGCTAGTTGACAAAAACTAATCCTGCTTCAACCTTTTCTCAGACAGAGTCAAATTCAGTTTTTTTATGATCTTCTTAAACCTAGTGTTAGTTCAGGGTCAAGGTGACTCGATGGTCCTAAAAACAAACGTTTTTGTGGTATCCCTTGTGTTGTCTCTGAGTCATATGAACGACCTCCACCACTGTATATATATATATTTATGGAAGCCAGGAGGAGTGCGGGTCACCTTGACCCTGAGATAACACAATAGTTAAGAAGCAATTGAGGACAATTTAAAGTCAGTTTAAAGTTCTTGCTTATGTCGACTAAGGGTTGGGATTATTTTCAGAGTAATCTGTTCCTTTTTAGAGTTGTAGACAAATGTGTTTGTTCATTTTAATGTAGCGACTGGAGCTCAGTTGTCTTTGTCCAAAAAGACACTTGAAAACATCAACATACTGCTCGCCTGTAACGTCCATCTTGTATTGAAGCCTCGACATGAGAAATGTTCAGGAAAAAGATGTCAGTCTCTTAGTTCCTAGAAGATAGCCTAGTAACAAAACAATCTTACAATACAGGCTTTTAAGAAAAGAAAAAAAAATGGTTAATTTCCTTATTTACTATAAGAGGGACATTACAGACGAGCAGTATGGAGTTATATGGATGTTTTTTGGACGAAGATGAACCTGAGCTCCACTCGCTACATCAAACTGAACAAACTTTTTTGTCTATAAATCTAAAAATGCACTGATTACTATGAAAATAATCCAAACCCTTGGTCGCCATGAGGGTGAGAAGCAAATGAGTGAACTATCACTTTAAGACTTATGGACTTGTGTTACACCCAAATATGTGAGATTGTGTGTCATACATGGAACAACAGTAGACAGAACTTTGCAAACCACTGTTTCCAGTGATCGTTCTGTGGCCGACTTCCTGTTTTTCTTTAGATGTTAATGGGAACTTAAAACAAGTTCTTGTTCTCAGGCTACACTTTATTTAATGGGTCTTAATCAGTTTTAAATGTCTATGAATTAAAGCTGTTAGCATCGTGTTATGTTTAAAGCAATGTAAGAATAAACCTGAGACGATTTACGTGACGTTAAAGCAACCGATTTTCCCCCCCTACGTTGCTAAAATCAACGACTTTAGATCAAAGAATTCCGAATCCTTGGCAGACACGAACGAGGGGTCCCAGAAGATGCCGCTATCTGGGGGGTAACAGCAAGGAGCGAGTCCTACCTCTCCGCCGTGGAGGAGGCCTTCCTCTGACACATCACCGCCAACGAGCTGCTTCCGTGTGCCATTTCCTGTTTGATCTCCCACGCAACCAGGTTGCTCGGCTTCACCGCCAGGAAGTTGATGCCCGCCTGGAACCACACCCTGACACCAGAGAGAGAGAGAGAGAGAGAGAGGTGGGTTAATCTCACAAGGTTTTCACAAGGTTTTGACACTTCAACGGGGGGGTTCCTGAAACCTTTATTCCCTCAGATTTTTCCTTTTATCCTCGATGTGCGCCGAGATATCTTTGTATTGAAATGTCTTATGAAATTGATTCGCCGCAGCATGACGTCGACTCCCACGGCACGCCAGAGCAGTCGCTGACACACCCGGCGATTGAAGAGGCTTTTGAGAAAGTTAACAGTTCGACTGCTGCGAGAGTTTAAGAGCCGATCAGACGATGATGAGGACTTACACTGTCCTTTTGGATACATCGTCATGTTTATTCCTGTGTTTTCTTGATCGACATTACAGACACACGAGTCAAAATGGGTCCATTGAAAGGGAAACGTTGGTGTCAACAACTAGGAATCCACACATCAACACGAAAATGTCATCTATAGGACCTTCATCATGAGGAGAATTGACCAAATGCGTTTATTCTCTAGCCAACGTGGCACTTGGTTCCTCAGGTGTGTCTCAAACTGATGCATCTTCCCCACTGTAGGTCCAGAGTAAGGTCTCAAACCCCAACCATGAAAATAAGTGGACTTTTTTGTTTTTTTGGGGTATGAAGTTGTCGCCTACGAAATGACCGAACAAGCTACTTAACCTTAATTGTAAAGAATGTTTCTTTGCTGCCTTGACAATAGCTTAAGACAGTATAAGGCAGGGGTACCCAACTTTTTCCAACTTAGGGCCCACTCTTAAGTCTCGAAAACCTTTGCGGCCGACCTCCGACCCCATAAATACAATTGCATTATAATGCATTTTCATTTTATTGAAGATTGAACATAAAGGAATGCAAAAAAGCAGAATGAAGCACGAATGCTCCTACCCAGGTGCAAAACAAATAGACTCAGGGACTCATTCATTCCTCGGGCTATTAAATTGTACAATTGTGAGTTCAGGGGCAGGAGTGGAGTGAGAGTATCTCGATGTTCTGTTCTATATTAGTCTTTGTATCCTTTGTCTTTGTTGTTTTTCTTTGACCTATGTTCTTTGTCTTTATCTTTATACTTGGATTGTGTCATCTTGTTCTTTCTCTTATGTTCTTTTCTTATTTTATTTTTTACGTATTATTTTTTATTGTTTATGAAAATTGCTGGCTACTGGAAAAAACAATTTTCAATCAATAAAGTTTTTTTTTACCTTACCTTAAAGGACTGAAATCAATGAAGGAGAAACGTATTGGAAGCTCCACAGTCACTAACGCGGCATCTGTGAGATGTTATTTATTTATATACAATTACATCCACACTCCCACGAAAACATGATACCATTTTGGAAACGATTTTGCGGCCCACTTGCAAAACTTTCGTTCCACAGGTTGGGAATCACTGGTGTAAGGAAATAACAATTGCACATTAATCGATCATCGATTTAGCAGACATTTCAATTAATCACTTGATTAAAGTTCAACTAATGTGTTGATTTAAGTGAGTCTTAAGTAGATCTAAGACTCTACTGTATCATCAGTATGTGAAACTATTGTTTCATTTGAATATTTACATTAAAATTGGTTTAAGCCCCGCCCACTGAAAACACAGATTTCTTGATCTAGAATCTTGTTTAGCATAACCACGCCCACTCTGCTGTGATTGGTCAAACATACAAAGCTTGTCACTTGATCAATTGCATAAGTGTCCACCTTGTTGTATAAACAAAGCGGGCGTGATTACAGCTGGCTGGAGGAGGATTGAAGCCATTATTACATCATAATGGACTCTCGTAACCTCTTGTTCGCCCAGATTTCAGACGGGGGAGAACTTTATAAAGTAATAAGTTCAAAACATGGTCACGATGAGGGACTTACTGCATCTTGGAGAGGAAGACTTTAATATTTGAAACATGGGAGTGATTCATATTAAAGCAAAGTTAAATAATTGTTACTCGTGTGTACTTCAGGTCAGGTCAATCCCACACCCTGATGCAGACAAAACAAATCTTTAGATGGTGCCGGCAATTCTTGATTCAAGGACATGATCTGCGTAAGTCCAGATTCACTCGGGAAGAGATATATTCTTCGCAAGTGTGAGATTTGGGAAACACCCCTAGAAAATCTGAAAGCCAGGAGACACACACGTACAGAACACCATCGTCTGCATACAATCGAAATATACAAAGATGCAAATACACAAACATCTTGCTCTAACCAGTTCAGAGATCTTGCTGATACAGCGTTATTGTGAGCAGTTTTTTTCATGCAATTATTTGTATGACATGTAACCGATCCGTGATAGAAGAAACAGTTTGGGAACCGTGTTCTAATGTTTTCAAGCATCAAGAACTCACGAAACCCGAGTTGAAAATATCACCTGCAGTATCAAAAAAAAGACATAGTTCCACAGATACTTTTCAGGGAACTGAGGAGTTACAGGATCTCCTGTCGGAGCCTCGGAGTAGAACATTTCCTCAGATACGAAGTCATGAGACGACCTGGAATCAGATGCTCCAATTTCGTCTTCTCAGTCCATCACGAATTCCTTCCCCTCATCGGTCCGTCTCTATTTACATTCCGCTGTTCCTGTCAATTTTCTCCCCGTCGCCCCCTCTGGGTTTTCTTATTACCTGCATGCCTCCTCCTCGCCATCCCATTTTCCCTTCTTCCTCCCCCTCCAGATGTCATCCCCGCTTCCTTTCGTCCTCCTTCATCATTCCGGTGATGCTCTTACCGTTATTTTCTCTCCCCGTGTCTTTTATGCATCCACCCTGATTTTCACCTCTTCCAAAAAGCCTTTCTTTCATCCATTCCTCTGCGATTTACTCTCCTTCCTTCCTTCCTTCCACATATACCTTTTTTCCCCTTCCCCTCCCCTCACCCAATCCAGTAGTTAATCTCCTTATTTTCTTCCTCGCCTTCCTTTTCTATAATCCACCCCAGTGTGCTTTGTTCTATTTATCACCTCGACAAGACCATCCCTCTCTTTATTAACACGCTTTATTAAGCCCACTCGACACCAACATACAATGTTTTCCTGGCAACGCAAACTTTCTCAGAAACACCAACGGCTGCCAACTCCAATTAAAGCCGTCTTATTGTCTCTTTCACGCCGTTGATTCTTTTAATATGTGGCCAAGGACCGCCTCCGGGGAAGGTCCCCGAGCGTGTACGCCGGTTCTTTATGATGTGAAGGTCCGCAACGGGGAATCCACTCGAGTCCACCTCACGGTCCATCGTTCTCAGAACAGTCAACATGTTACCCGCTGGTTTAGTTCATTAAACTGCTGTATTTTCTATTAATTACTGTATTTTAAAATGGTTTTTTTTCTCATAATATATCAAAAAGGTTCAATTTATTTTGTAATTTGACTCGAAGTTTGTGAAGTTAAAAAGCTATTCCATCAGTCATGGGACTATCACCATCACTAAAAACTGGTTGTTGAATTGTGCGATTAATCATAATTGTATTTATTTTCTTAAAAACAAATATGAGGGTAGTACACAAAATTCTTTCTAGACCTCTCACAGAGATATATACACACTCTTACACACATATATACTCACTTTCACACGTATATTCTCACTCTTACGCACATGTATTCCCACTTGTACACACATATATACTCACTTTCACATGTATATTCTCACTCATACACACATATATACTCAATTTTGTGCATATATACTCACTTTCACATGTATAGCCTCACTCTTTCACACATATATACTCACTGTTTCACGCATATATATTCACTCTTTCACACATATACTCAGTTTAACATATATATACTCACTTTCACAGGCATAGTCTCACTCGTACACACATATATACTCACTTTCACACATATACAGTATACTCACTTTCACACATATAAACTCACTTTCACACGTATATTCTCACTCGTACACACATATATACTCACTTTCACACGTATATTCTCACTCGTACACACATATATACTCACTGTTTCACGCATATATATTCACTCTTTCACACATATACTCAGTTTAACACATATATACTCACTTTCACACGCATAGTCTCACTCGTACACACATATATACTCACTTTCACACATATACAGTATACTCACTTTCACACATATATACTCACTTTCATACGTATATTCTCACTCTTACGCACATGTATTCCCACTTGTACACACATATATACTCACTTTCACATGTATATTCTCACTCATACACACATATATACTCACTTTCACATGTATAGCCTCACTCTTTCACACATATATACTCACTGTTTCACGCATATATATTCATTCTTTCACACATATACTCATTTTAACACATATATACTCACTTTCACACGCATAGTCTCACTCGTACACACATATATACTCACTTTCACACATATACAGTATACTCACTTTCACACATATATACTCACTTTCACACATATATATACTTTATTTCTGTCAATGTCAGTTAATACATTGAATTGTCTGGTCAACTGTCAAAACTTGTTTATTTGATGTACTTTATATTGACCTGACATTTATTTTCTAAAAATCTACACAAAGGTACGCGTCAACATTCACCCCCTGCTGGTGGATACTAAAGGTTGCAGGTACTTTCGTCTCAAATACAGCGGAAAGTTAATGACTCGAGCTGCATCTGTTCAAGTCTGTTATCAACAATTAATGACTTGATGGAGCCACTTTTTTTTATCATACATCAATCTTTTGATCTGCCGAGATAATTAATTTAAATGATGAATAAATCTAGTTGAAGACGTTTCCCGGCTATTTCTTAAAGTGACGTTAGAGATCATGATTCATTAATTCCTCTATGTTTTATCACTTCAAATCACTAAGACATCTACTAACAAACATTCTGGACAAATTAAGGTTATTAATCAATAGGTTTATTGATGCTGTGGGAGGCAAACCGGAGTGCCCATGCAAGTGGGTATAGAGTTTGTCCGTAACGGTTGACAGTGTATGATGGAATCACCGTGACACTGCCGTCCCACGGTGAGTCTGTCTTTCTGTGTGTGTCTGTGTGAGTCTGTCAAAAAAAAAAAAAAAAAGCAGGATGACAGACACGAGACTTTGTCCCTGAGCAGCTTCTGTCAGATTTATGTTCGACAACAAATAGTGACAAGTGTCTGAGGCTCTTCCCACAGATGACACTTCCGACGGTGATTCATGGCGACAGGGTGAGCTTCACGTATCAGTAAGTAATAACGGGATCCGAGTCGTTCAATTAAAACGCGCTTTAAATATACGAGTAGACGAAAAACTGCTGCCACAGCTGTCATTGTGTGGCAGGCTCTTGTGAGTTTGGCACGACAAGTTGATTCCTACAAACCTGATGTTTCCTGATGTCGTGTTGTGCCAGAAAAACCTTCATTAAACCATGTAACATCAACTAGTTCATACTTAAAACACGTTCATTCTGGCGTTTTTGAACGTCAAACTCTCTCCGATCATCCTCATCCAGTAGTTTGACAGATTTCTACACGGACTTACCGGCAAAAGTGCTGACTTAAATGAACTTTAAACAGGTCTTAAAACATCCAAACACAAGCCCCCAGTGACGCGAACCCGCTAACGTCAACAATGAGCCGCTACGGGGGAAGCTACAGCAGAATGTACCCGACTTTCAAAAATATAATCGGCACCTCAGGACCTCGAACGCATCATGATACTGTGGACTGAATAGACAGAAATGCTGCCCCGATGTAAACCTGGTTCTTTGGTGTTAAAAAAAAATGGACTTATCATCACATGTTTTAATGCGCTTATTTTAATGTTCTTATTCATATTGATTTAACTGATTCTACAACACCACATGACAATTTCCTGTGTTGTTTTTATAATACCGACATAAATACTTTCTGATTCTAATGTTAAAATGAAATCTCATGCATAATTCTAACGTTAAAACAGATCAAATAATTTTCTTTATGTGGTTATACAGTGTATATGGGATGTTGGAATCATTTTGAACAATAAATAATAGCTCATAGCTTACAGAAGAAACAATAACTATTAACTATTTCATTTTAATGCTGTGGACTTTTGAAAATGTTCAATTAAGAACTAGTTCATTCAGAAATGAGTGAAATGAACTTTGAACTAGTTCTTTGAACTAGAGCAGACCTGGGCAAATTGCGGAAGTATGATCATGTATAAATGGTTCTAATGCATTAACAAATGTATTTTGTATTTATTATTCATTTACATTTTCAAACTTATTTACTTTTTCCCTCCTTTCTTGTGTGTAATTTTTCAAGTATATATTAATCCCTCAAAACATTTTTCAAAGTTAGTTAAAGAAATGTTTTGAAAAGATACTCATATATATATATATACAAGAATAAAATCGCAGCTTATTTAGCAGATTAATGCCACGGCCTAATTACAAATGTCCTTTTTTGAGGGATTTCTCGTCTTTCTTTTTGCTTGACGGCCCCTAACAACATTCACAGAATTTAATGTGGCCCTTGAAGAATTATAATTGCCCATCCCTGGACTAGAGAGTGAACTTTCACTGGTGTACTTTATGGTGTTACTGATTGTGGTATTAGTAGCTTGTGACCAAACCAAGGATCCTACTATTGGAATTGTCTCGAGTTTTTTTCAATTCAGTTCAGCTCAGCAGAGCTCAAGTGCACAAAGAAATAATTCACAGCAAACTTAAAAAAATATAGCTCAGATTGTATGAGTGTTTGACTCATGTTCTATTCAGTACTAGATTGTGACGTTGTGTCCCCGAGCAAGACACTTACCCTAATAAGATGCATTCAATGGCGGTACGGAAAAGCAAACACAATGGCATTGCAAACACAATGAACATTCAACATAACACAAATGCAATGTAATCGAATTCAAGGTAGGGTAACACAAACATAAGCTTAACGTAAAGCAAGCATGAGGAAAATGTAACGCAAATGAAATGTTACATTATGCAAAGCCGATGTAAACACAACGTAACACAAACACAACATGGCGAAAAGATAACTTAAACATTACCTAACCTAAACATAAAGCAAACTTAACGCATTTGCAACGCACCGTAACACAAACCAAATGCAAATACAAAGTAAGGCAATATAACAAAAATACACAACATTACACAAACACAGCGTAACACATACGTACAAAATATACAACCAGATAACAACGTGACTGATCTAATTCAGAGATAAAACATAAACACAACACAATTATCACACAAAATACCAAGTAAAACCATTTAAATATGTTCTAACTACACAATTTGTTTTACCAGGACAACAAAGTATAGCTACATTTTCTAGGGATGTCAAAGGGTGTAAATGAGGGACTTTAACAAAAGTATGTTTTCCCTAAACCTAAACCTAAATTATCTTCAAAACAGCCATCATGAAATTAATCTAAATATGCATTCATTTTAAGAGGAAAAACAAGTAGGTCTACATGGTTTTTCATTGTGTTTTTAGGAGTATGAAGCATATTTTTTTTAATTCATATGTTTTTTTCTCGTCACTATGAATAATTGATGTCAATATTATGTGTTTGATATGAAATACCTCGATACACTCAAGGTTTCTCGGCGGTCAAAGGTTTTTCAAATCAATGAGGTTGACATTTGTTTGACGTCCAGACATTCATAAGCCGGTGTGGAGCCAAGAACGTGTGCGGCCTGATGGATGGTCACCTGACCAACAACCAGTGGTGGGTCTGAGAAATCGCGCCTCAATAATCACCTTGTCGAGCCGTTGAGTTTCGCACTCTAAGTGATGATGGGAGCAGAAAATAGTTTATTCACCGCCATCATTAACTGACCGGCTCCCCCCCCCCCCGCTCTTCCCACGGCGACGCTCATTACGCTACATTCGCAGTCCTCTCATGCTGGTCATCCAGGGGCCCACCGAGCATTTCAATTGATTTCTGCTTTTTTTTTTCTGGAGCTCTCTTTGTTTACCCACATTCCATCACCTTTAAAAAAAAAAAGGAGTAAGTGAAAAACAATCGAGTCCTGAGCCAAAATGCTCCACTGCTTTTCACAGCCTTGAGGGTCTTCTTCATGGTCTCTGTGGGTTTTTTTCAGGAGATTCAAGAGTATTGTTGTCACAGTTTCTGGTTCCGGCTATAGTTCAAGATGTTGCCATTTGGTTGTCGGTTAAAGAGAGATGGTTCGAGAACAAAACGTGAGAAAAAGAAGGCTCTGCTCAATCACCCAAAGGTACTTCCAGATTTGAACCTGTTCTGGGTCTGCCCCGGGGCCTCCACCGAGATCATGACACAACAAGTCTTTGTGCTCCCTTCGGGAACTGGCAAGAATTCCATCTTACTACTTATGACTATGACAATGACTCGATTGCAAATAACCTCGGTTCTAGTCTGAGCCCCTTCCCGATTCTCACCTAACTATAACCCAATTTTATTATTTAATTGTTCGTTATTTAACGGGCCAAACTTTCCGTCAGGAAGTCGTACGATGGAGGTTTCAAACTGAATAAGATGGAAAATGTCTTTAACGGGAAAAATGAGTCTGATTGTGATTTTGTCTTTTCATTCTTGGTCCCCCATTCATTCATTTTCTATGCAACTTATTCCCTTATTGGGGTCGCGGGGGGCTGGAGCCTATCCCAGCTTTATAGGGCGATAGGCGGGGGACACCCAGGACAGGACTCCAGTCACAGGACACAAAACCATTCACACAAACTCATACCTAATGACAATTTCCCCCCCAAGTAACCAATCAACCTCTGTGTGTTTTTGGACTGTGGGAGGAAACCAGAGTGCCCGGAGTAAACCCATGCAACACGGGGAGAACCTATAAATTATCTACACACATCTTCACACCATATTTTTGTTCATACATCCATGATTTATTTTTCTTACGTTATCTTAAACTCTGGCATCTTACATGGTCATAGAGATGAATATAATTTGCTTTTTACTGTAATTTTAATTATTTTTGAGACAACCATTATTTACTGGCCTTGAGTTTGAAGCTCAAAAGGTTATAAAACATTCCCATAACATACGAGTCTCCTCATGTCCTATGGCTTGCAACCCCAATAAAATCAGGATACAATGGTCTAAATTATAGGTAAATCTCAAATACCAGGCTAAATATAATGTCATCTGACTAGAAGCTGTCCAGACTCCTTTCGGCTCCATGTTTCTACGAAGTTGTTAAGGTGGCTAGAGACTGGAAAAAATCTTGGAAGACCTTAATGATTCCACTGGGACTGAGCCTGGACTCTCGAGTTGACAGAGCCAGGACACAGTGAAGACATTTCCACACGTGTTTGTGTCAGATCGGACCTTCCATACTAATGGCCCCTGTCCCCCCAGCTTGCTTAAGATAGACTGGAATCTACTTGGGTTTTTGTTGCCTCTACTCAAGCATGGTATAACAAGGAAGGTACTTTTTTTAGTACCTGCTCTACCGTGCTTCCAAACCAGCAAAACCAGTGATACAAATAATTTAAGGAGAATATATGCAAGAAAAGTCCTATAGTGCTTTATTGTTGTAGCGCCTTTCTGGACCAGGGTCTCCAGAACTTAAAAATTGATCACGAAAGAAACAAGTTCTATGGATCGGAGAAATGTGAGTTCTTCTACTGGTCTGAAAAGACACTTAAATACATCCAAATACCTCCATACTGCTCGTCTGTAACGTCCATCTTGTATTGAAGCATCGACAAGAGGAATTGTTCGGAAAACAAATTTAACAAGTCAATATTTTAAGATTGTTTATACCAGGAGCTAAAAGGCTAACATGCTACCCAGACAGGAAACTGGAAACGGGTAAATATTGCAACAGTGTCTACTGTCTATACTGAAGGCTCTCGATTGGGAAGTTACAAACAACAGTATTGATGTTTTTTTAGATGTTTTTAAGTAGATGAAGACAAAGACAACTGAGCATCAGTCGCTACATTAAAATGAACAAACATTTTTGTATTTCTATAACTCTAAAAATAAACAGGTAACTCTGAAAATAATCCCAACCCATAGTCGACATTAGGGTGAGTAGAAAATGAGTCTCAATAGTCATCTTGATGGCAATGTTAAATTTCAGCTAATTTCAAAGTACTATTGTAATCAACCACTAACTTCTTAATACTTCACATGCTTTCCTGTTGCTCTTTCATATGAACACAACAGCGTCTTTAGTTTTTTTGTAGACTCCAGATAAAGAAGCACTTTCTCGTTGACAAGAATCTGCAGCATCCATCTCTTCTAGTGAGATCTGAAGTGAGATTTTACCATATCTTCTACGCTCTCCTTCTCCTCGTGTGTCCCTAAAACTGTCTCTTTGAGCCCAAATAAAGTCTTCAAATGGTAACCTTCATCCCTGGACTCCACGACCAGAGAGCGTTCATTAATCGACTCCCATCACGCCGAGGTCTCTCGGGAACAGAGCCGTGAGGAGGAATACTTTTCAAACTCTTCAAACACTGGTGGTGACAACATCAGCATCAAGATGGACTCGTGAGCGTCTGTGAAGGACGCACTGATCGTGGAGCTTCTGGCCTCGAGCTGCAAGAGTCGTGTCAGCGCGGAGATGAAAACGGTCCTTGACCACAGGCCGCCCCCTTTTTTCGCTCTTCTTGTTTTTTCAGAAATATTTTTGCTTCTGATCGCCGCTGTTGAATCCTGCGGTTGATGCCATTAGAGTGAGTCAGCGTTTAAATGAAAATGCCGTTTGTGATGATGGTTAACGGCGGCACCGTCGCTCAGCTGCGGTGACACCATCAGCGGGGTCACAAGGTCGCACAGCCCCGTGGATCACATGATTACATGGTTGGCTGAGTCACAGTGGAGATACAGACGCCCGGAGAAAGTCGTTTTTATGGATGGATGGACGGATGGATGGATGGATGGATGGATGGATGGATGGATGGATGGATGGATGGATGGATGGATGGATGGATGGACGGACGGACGGACGGATGGATGGATGAATGGATGGATGGATGGATGGATGGATGGATGGACGGACGGACGGACGGACGGACGGACGGACGGACGGACGGACGGACGGACGGACGGACGGACGGACGGACGGATGGATGGATGGACGGACGGACGGACGTTTAGATGGATTCATGTACAGCTTGATGGGTGTATATAAGGATCAATAAATGCATGGATGCATGGTTGGTTGGTTGGTTGGTTGGTTGGATGGATGGACGGATGGACGGATGGACGTTTAGATGGATTCATGTACAGCTTGATGGGTGTATATAAGGATCAATAAATGCATGGATGCATGGTTGGTTGGTTGGTTGGATGGATGGACGGATGGACGTTTAGATGGATTCATGTACAGCTTGATCGGTGTATATAAGGATCAATAAATGCATGGATGCATGGTTGGTTGGTTGGTTGGATGGATGGACGGATGGACGTTTAGATGGATTCATGTACAGCTTGATCGGTGTATATAAGGATCAATAAATGCATGGATGCATGGATGCATGGATGCATGGTTGGTTGGTTGGTTGGTTGGTTGGTTGGATGGATGGATGGATGGATGGATGGATGGATGGATGGATGGATGGATGGATGGATGGATGGATGGATGGATGGATGGATGGATGGATGGATGGATGGATGGATGGATGGATGGATGGATGGATGGATGGATGGATGGATGGATGGATGGATGGATGGATGGATGGATGGATGGATGGATGGATGGATGGATGGATGGATGGATGGATGGATGGATGGATGGATGGATGGATGGATGGATGGATGGATGGATGGATACACCAAGAACTACCAGTGAAGTATTGAGTGTAATAATAGACCCTCGATACCATTAGGACATCATTTGTATTTGTTTTAGGAAAATAACCTGCGAGTCTGAAATCAGGTCGACAATTATAAATATATTGTTATTAATTCATGTTTTTGTAGACGATCACAACATCAACTTAACCCTAGAGAGGGCAGTGAAACATACAATTGTATTTAAAAAGGTGTTTGAAAAAAAACACACAAAGAAAATTGATTACTTTTTTGTCAGAAATCTTTACAGTGTCCTAAAAAAATAGGTAAATAACTGTTTTCCTAACCTATAAAGAGTAAACATTAATCATATTCATTAAAATTACTAATTATATGTCTTCATAATAAAGTAATAAATTAGGAAAAAATACAAATAAAAAATGAGAACAAAGTAAAAAATAATAATAATAATAACTGGCTGAAAAGTGCCATATTGTATTTCAGAGAATACAAATTGAGTGAAGATAATGTCACATATAAATACAAAGAAATAGGAAAAAGGAAAACAACTGGCACATAATAATTAACACACAGAAAAACAATAATAAAAATACAACAAAATGATTTCATTTTGCTCAAATTAATCAGGTAAAAATGACTTTGAAACTAGGTGCGTTGAAAGAGACAAATTTGGTTTTCGGCATTGTTGGCAAATCAAATTTTTTTTAATCAGGTTTAAATATGCCTTACGTGTTGTTACCGCTGCCAAGGAGGTCTTGTGAATGTAAACATGTCTTTGCCTTACAGTGGCAAAATAATTAAAAACTGATTTCAATGGACATTCTGGAAATGTTGACAACGCGACCAGGAATAGGGGGTTGAATTCAAGTGTCATATTTTTTAGTTCCATCTGGATCCAAGAACATTTTGAAGGATCTGTCATTAAACTGCTGCTGCTAATAGCAAAAAGTAGGATGAAAGTGATTATCAAGCATTTCAACTTGTCTTCCTTCAAATACATCAGGTAAAAGCCGGAGCCCCAGGGATCCACCTCCAGAGCTGCTGCTGATCCAGGATCTTCACCACGTCATCAGATCCCGAGTTCTCTCCAGCACCCCCATGGACCCTCCTACACTCTCATCTTTTCTCTCACTATATCCTCCTTCACTCCTCTCCTTATCCATCTGTCTACCCCCCCATCCTTCCTCCCAGCCGGTCAAAGCGGCAGGCCGTCAACAATGAGTCTGGTTCCGCTCGAGGTTTCTGCCTTCTAAAAGGAAGTTTTTCCTCGCCATTGCTCACTGTACAGTGTTTTGTTTCTTGCTCTTTGTTGAATTGCTGGGATCTATTTTTCCTTAATCAACTGTAGTCTTATTTCAACTGTATAGTGTCTTGAGATAACTTTGTTATGATAAGACACTTTAAATAAAATTGAATTGAATGGAATTGAATAAAATAATTTATAAATGGATTGAGCTCTTGCTAAAAACTGGCTTCAAAATAATCTTCTACGGTAAATCAGCCTCTTCATGACTGAAAGTCACAGCAGCAATGTCACCTCAGCAGAAACAAGCCTCACTCCAGGGATCCTCCAATCACGTCTGAGCTCTCATTGTTTGAAAAAAAAGAAACCTGCGTGTTAAGAAGCTGACCCCAGGGTCCTCAGCGAGGAGCTACAAAGGGTTTTCACCGAGGCTTAGCTGTGTTCGCTCCGACAAGACGGCGATTTGTTAGACATTGTTTCGGGGGCGTTTGTTACATTACACGTGTGGAGTCGCTCTTTAAAGACGTTACTATCAAGTTCAACTTCCCTGGAGAGAAGATAAGAGAAGCTAAGAGGGCAAACACCACGACTCCCGCAACCGAATGTGACGACGCCTCTGATTGGCTCAAATGTCTTTAATTAAAATACAATATGTACGATAAAATATAAACATTCAAGTGACGAACGAGGATTAAATAAATATGTTTTCATGTAACGAAACCTGTTGAAATGTATTGATTACTCATATGTTTAACCCTTGTGTTGTCTCTGGGTCAAGGTGACCCCTAAGGCCTGAAAACAAATGTGTTTGAGGTATCCCTTGTGTCGTCTCTGGGTCAAGGTGTCCCCGAAGGCCTGAGAACAAATGTGTTTGAGGAATCCCTTGCGTCGTCTCTGGGTCAAGAAGACCCCGAAGGCCTGAAAACAAATGTGTTTGAGATATCCCTTGTGTTGTCTCTGGGTCAAGAAGACCCCGAAGGCCTGAAAACAAATGTGTTTGAGATATCCCTTGTGTTGTCTCTGGGTCAAGGTGACCCCTAAGGCCTGAAAACAAATGTGTTTGAGGTATCCCTTGTGTCGTCTCTGGGACAAGGTGACCCTGAAGGCCGGAAAACAAATGTGTTTGAGGTATCACTTGCATTTTCTCTGGGTCAAGGTGACCCCTTAGGGCTGAAATCAAATGTGTTTGAGAAATCCCTTGCGTCTCTGGGCCAAAATGAACGACCTCCATAGCTTCCATGAATATATTTTGACCCAGAGACAACACAAGGGATACCACAAACACATTTTTTTTCGGGGGCCCTTGGGTCAACTTGACCCCCACTCTTTGCTTCCGATCCAGCGAGAATTGAACGTATGCAAAACCATTTTTGCGAAACTTGTACATCTCCAGGGACAAAAAAAAACAATATTTGAACTCTTTTAATTTACAAAAATTACAAAGTCAATAAAATGAATGAAATCATATTAAAATTGAGTTGTTGATAGTTAATGTTTTAATAGAAATAATAAAAAAATAATTGACTACATTTATTCAGGTTAAGTTGCCGCAATATATAAATATCTTCTCTTATCCCCGACATATGGTGTTATTAACAGTATAAATCAACATAGTTATAATTAATATACATTATTATTACAATTCATGCGACAGGAACTAGCATTAGGAAACCGAAAATGTGGTTCTTTCTACCATTTTGTCAACTAAACTGTAGCTGCAATGATTCTTGTAGTTGCCGAGGAAGTTAAACCCGGTCAAAAGCTGGAGCAACTGATCCGAAATTGTATTGACTCCATGTTTGATTCGCTTAATCCAAAGATTTGATTTTTAACGCCACGACTTCAAACGTGATTTTACAAATAAGTCGACAAAAATCTTAACAAGTCAAAAGCAGCAAGTCTTAACGACTCATGGGTTGATTGGAACGCGAACACATTTCTTTCCATCAGAACCAACATGAACATTTTAAATTAACTGACATTAAAACATGCAAAACTAGAATTTTTTCCTGTTTCTACGATGGCAAATTAAATAGACAGAAAATGCCAGGAACATGGAAAATGTCAATGCACTCAACATAGCAAAAGAAAAAAAAGCTCTTTAAGCGTCTCTTCGCCGCCGTTGCTTTTCACATTTATTGCCACAACAGTTTGAAAATTGCTCGCTAAGTTTCTATCAAAGTGTTTTTTTCTAAACGCCTGCGACGAGAAACGGCTGAACGTCGCCCCGGGAGATCCAGGACTCGTGCTGGAAATGTGGTTTTCGGCGGCAGATGTGCTTTAAGAAAAAGACACATTGTTTGATTGAAGGGTTTGTTGGAACAGATGTGGTGCAGATGCCGGGGACGTGGGGAAGAGACTTTCTCCCAACAAATATTAAAACTTGTGACAAAATGAGGGAAGAAATTCATGAGAGAAAAGCCGAAAAATGGGAAATAAAGTAACTTGAATGGCATGAAAGTAAAACAAAGTTTGGTATAAAATGGTATAAAAATGTCCCAAATTGTATGATTTTTATTAAAAGAGATTCAGTATGAATCAAAAGACCATAATAAGCCAAAAAAAAAAGGTAATATAATGAAAAATAAATGTTTATTTTGTTGTACGGGATAATGTTTCACAGGAAACCAACCGTTTAATATAAAACATTTAGATGAATGAGGGCAAAACAATTATAAAAATAATCATTTTAATGGGAAATCAGTGTCATATATTGAGCTTGTCTAGTAAAAAAAACAACTATACAATACTTTCTTGTACTTAATGGCTACATTCAGAACTATGGAAGTATATCAGAGCCATCAGAATATTGTACTGTTGAATTTAACATTTCAAATGTTGTAATGTTGAATTCTGTTTTTAAATCATTTCACTTAATCATTTGTTTATTGAAAGGTTGAATTTATTTTTATTGAATAGTTAGTTTTTTTCTATATTAATGACAAAAAAAATACGACCATCAGAGTAAGCTTAAATTTTCGCATCAGAAACTACTGATAAACGTGAGAAATAGTGCAATATTTTATAAACTCCTGACATTGATACTAAATTGACATTGAAAATACCTAAATTAACGAGCCAGAGCTTCAATTTGTCACATGATCATCTGCACGTCACATGATTGGCTAAAGGAACGATCATGTGTCTGGTGGAACTATTATACCATTTTTTTTATATTGAATTTAAAATCTATAAATTGAAATCTATTGCATATAGAAAATGTATTTTTTGATTATTGGAATTATAATATCAAACTCTATGTGTGAAAAAAAATTCATTCATTTTGGAAATTTTTGAATTCAATTATTAAACAAAAAATAAACCCAAAATTTCATTTTTCAAGGTATTGAATTCAACTACCCAATAAAAACAAAATCAACTTCACTATCTTCGAATTGTTTAATTCAATTGCCCTGAAAATAATTCAAAGGTTTAAAAAAATTGATAAAATACAAAACGTTAAACTCAACCATTCAATGTTTTGATGGCACTGATCTACTTCCATACAAAACACTTTATTATTTAACCCTTGTGACGCGAAGGCCCGAAAACAAATGTCCTTGTAATATCCCTTGTGTTGTCTCTGTGTCAAGGTGAACGACCTCCACCACTGTAAACATAGGCCTTCGGGTCACCTTGACCCTGAGATAACATGAAGGACAAATGCATGTCCCTTCTTGTCCATTTTTCATCCTCCTTAGACCTCAGTTTTTAAGGTATAAACCCTTTTTAGCTTTTTTTAAATAAGAGAAAAAAACTGTATTCCGTCTTTGTTTTTAAAATTAAAAAATATTTTTGCTCACTTTCTTATCATGCATTCAGTTGAGAGATCCTGGTAATGGATATGAAAGTGTTTCCAAAGGTTAATTGACAATATTTTCGGTTAAAAAAAGAGAAAAGAGCAGGAGATTCTTGTGCCGCCGTCACGTCTTGCGGCTGCGATGCCACTGATCGCTCCGACAGATGTTTAACAGCACCTGCGTGTTTCCTGCGCCACCATCACATCCTGGACGAGCGTCTGTCGGCCGACGTGACGCGACTCCCGATGTAACTGTCAAATCATTAAAAATCTCATTTTATGCTTTTCCTGCTTTTTGAGAGGCAGACGCGAAAACAATCTGCCGTGGCGATGGTGGAATACCCAAAAAGGTGGCGGAGATGCTTTGGACATAAATAAATAAATATAAATAATACGAGCCGTCAAGTTGAGGAGCCGCGATTTTTGTGAATTCATCAAACTTTATCTGGTGTTTCTGACAAAAAAGTTTTGGATAAAACGTTTGCTTTAGAGGATTATCTTTCTATACGTCAAAGCACTGATTTGTTCTTTTTGTCGTTGTGTTTTTTAATGTTTCTTAACTCGTACTATTAGAGTCAGCGTCAGAAACTATTATTGCCAGTTTTGTATTATGTGTAGTGGCGTTATGGAATAATATAATAAAATAGTATGAATTCAATAAAAAAGGCGTTTAAAAATACGATACTTTAAGATACAAAATAAGAGACCTTACCATATAATAATTGTCAATTTAAGTGAATAAAATTCCTTATACAGACAAACAGACAGATAGAAAAAGTTCTAGTGACAATATACTATATTGGGTTTAAAGAACACGCCCACTCTGCTGTGATTGGTCGAGCATCAAGGTTTGTCACCGCGCGTCATCATCAATCCCGGAAGTCTCCACCTCCAAGGGACTTGTTGTATGAACAAAGCGGGTCCTGATTACAGCTGGCTGGAGGAGGAGTGAAGCCATTATTACATCATAATGGACTCCACTCTCGTAACCTCTCGTTCGCCCAGATTTTAGATGGGGGAGAACTTTATAAAATAATAAGTTGAAAACGTGGTCATGATGAGGGACTTACTGCATCTTGGAGAGGAAGACTTTACATTTGAAACATAGTTTTGACACGAGTTGCCCTTTAAGTTTTATGTATCATAAGACGGATTGTTTTCTGTTATTTCACATTTCATTGTATTTTCTTACTTACTTAAGTGAGTACAAAATACTTCAATTGTATTAGATAATATTGAAATTATCAACTAAATTCTTAAATAAAGCAATAATGTATGTTTGGTTTCTTTTTTCTTAAATAGACAAAAAAAATATTAATAATAATTTGAAAGCAACTTTATATAAAATATACTTTTTAGAGTAGTAGAAGTCCTAGAAGTTGCGTTGTACATGTAAAAAGTTGTCAGAGTACATCAGTGCCAGTGATGAGCTGGTGAAGCTTCAGGAAGTAGAGTCCTTCATTACAGGTCAGTAGGTGGCGCCCTCAGTTTAAAAGTAGTGTGAAGAGAATCAATATTCAAAGCAATAGCTTTTAAGAGAGCGCCATCTAGTGGGCTCCGAAAACAACAGCTTGATTCAACCAATGAAGTTCAAGGGTTGTGATCTTTTCCCTCATCTGAAGGAAAATGTTGTGTACGATAAATGACACACAAACACATTACCAGTTTGAAGGATGTCGTCTTCATCTTCGCTGTCGAGTCAAGCTTAAAAAATACGCCTCGAAAATACATTTACATGTAAAACACCAGACGACACAAAACTATTTTTCCCTGAAGCAGCAGGAGACGAAAAGTAATTACAGTTCAACAAATTAACTTCCAAACTTCCAGTTAATAAATAGCTTCATTCTGATTAAATATTTATACATCTGTGCGTATTTATTCACTTTTAATCGTTATCTGTCACGGACGGTTTATTTATCGTTGTGTTATGATAAACAATAGTCTTTTTTTCTTCTGCCCACAGGAACGCATGCAGAGTTTTGATTTGAATTCTCAGACGCCGGTGAAGAACAAAGAGAATAACTGGAGTCTCAAACGTTCTTTAGATCTCGTCTAAAGAGAATCTCCGGTTATATTCAAACTAGAAGTGTGTCTTATGGGTTAGGGCTTCAGTCAGGGGGACATTTGAGCAAATATATTTAAGTCAGCAATGTTTAACTAATGGAAACAATTGAAATGCTTGAAAGAAAATTACTAAAAAATGTAAAAAATACCTCCCATGAGGATCTTAATTCATATTAATTAAAATAATGTTTTTTTAAAACCGCATATGATGTGGTGGGAAACTACATTTCTCAGGGGCCACATTTTATACAGTAACAGTGGCCATCAAGCGAATATAAAGGAATGAAAATCTAATATTAAATTAGAAACAAACCAAAAAAAACAACAAACTAATTTAAAAAATTCTATCGAAAAAATATGACTTTATTGAATTTAACATAACTTTTTTATCTTATGTAAAATAGCTTTTAGAAATACGTGTTTAATAGTCAATAGATATTTTTGAAAGGCAGTAAATACTCCCGAAATTGACAAAAGCCGTGGAACAAAAGCCTATAGTATATTTCCTATAGAAATAAATGGTAAAAATAATAAATACAAAATAAAAATGGTAAGTCCCTACATGATCTGTTCTCATTTGACTTCATAAGGGCCACATAGATGCAGGCAAAGGGCCGCATGTGGACCCGGACGAATGCCTGCTTATCTAAAAAACCCTAAAACAATCCATTTAAAAGACATTTTGTCACCATTAAAAAAATGTTTTATTGATTTAATTGTACCTTGTGTTTTATTAAATGTATCTTTGGCACCAGAGGAGAGAAATCTTTTCAGGCTGTTGCTCCTAAGCTTTGGAACGATCTTCCTCTCTCTTTGCGCTTGATGGATCTACTGACTCCTTTAAGAAACATCTTAAGACGTTTTTATTTGTTCAGGCTTTTCCTTGAATTTCTCAAACTCCTGTGTTGTTCTCAGTATTATCTTGATCTTTAAAGTATGTACTTTTTTGAGTATTGTTTTGATTGTTTAAGCGCTTTGTGACCCTGGTCTTGAAAAGCGCTATATAAATAAATATTACTTACTTACTTATTTACCTTTGATACAGCGTAATGATAAGTCAATGATGAATACTTCAATACATCCTTGGATCCAGATGGAACTACAGCAAAAAGCCTCCATGATGTAATCGTCTGATTCTTTGGCCAATTTTCAACATTTTCTGAAAATGTCACCGAAAAAATATTCGGAACTTTCAAGCGAGAGACAGAAGTACGATCCCTTTCATTGTGATTGCTTGACAACGCTCTTTGATCAGAGATAAAAGAGTTAAAATCAGAGTCAACTCGATTCCTCTGGTGGGATTTCCAGATTTTTCAACTCCAATTTCCAGATCAGATATTTTTGACTGACGAACACCTTTTGAAAGCGTTCTCTGTGCTACTTCTGAGACCTACTACGTTGATTGAGCTTTTACTCTTTCTCTTCCCGAAGAACACAAATTAGCGATCTAAGAAACTGTGAATGTCTGACCTCATTGAGAACAATGAGGTTGATCGACCTTGAGTTTTCAGCTTTGTTCGAATCAGTGTTGCGTTTGCAGACGTCGACGTAATAACGATCCTCACCCTCTGAGTGCAGCGGGACGTCAGCGAGGACGAGCGTGGGCCTGGTTTTTAGAAAAACGAGACGGAGATAATGCAATCTGCACAGCTTGATGTTTGGAGACTGGAAAGCTTTAGCAATGAAAGCACAGACCTGAACAGCCCACATCCCGCTCGCAACCTCTCACAACACATGGTTACAGATTAGAAGTCGCTGACCAGTCATTATCCTCGGATGGAAATGTGTTCCCGGATGAAAGGGCCGAAGGTTTTCAACACCATCCGTATAATTTCTGCCAACCATCTGAAGATAGTGTAGGTGTGCGGGAGCACTTTGGCCGAGACCTGGCTTTCCACAGTAGCCTCGCATGACATACTGAGGACGACTTTGGGACATATTTGCTGCAGCGTGGTCTGAGTTTGACAAGCCAATAAAACCGAGAGAAATACCCCAAGCTACCTGTAATGGTTTTGTTTACGGAGAGTCTTTGAGTCTCTTTCAGAGGTCTTCCCCTTTTTAACGTACCTCTGGGAGACAGCCCCATCTAAGTTGTTTGTAAGTGGAAACTTTGTTCTTTCTATTGCCACCCAAAGTTTGTGCCCCCTATAGTCAACATGACTAAAGAGCCTTAATTCACTTCATTAAACATAAGACCCCAAAATCTTGGCCATTCTCGACAGTCTTGAAGCTAGCCCGGAAGAGGTCGGAACAGCAGGCCGAGCATTTGCGTCCACGCCGTCGTCCAGCACCACCTTCCACATCCACCAGACGACAACAACGTGATGACCGACGACCCAAAGAGGACCCCCGAGGACGGGGAGGCCCTCGCCAAGTTCTGATGAACCAGCAAAACCTGACCCACCACCAGACCCAGCATCGGGTCCAGGACAAGAACTATTTTGACGGTTCCTTTATCAAAATAAAGGTCGTAAAGTCTATGACGGTGTCTCATGTAAGTCTGTTACCACTTCTGAAACTGTTATTATGTCGGCACATATCAGGAAGACTGACAGGTCTATCTTCCAAGGTATTTACAGTAGCTTACGCAACGGCTAATGCTAATTCTGACGTCATTGTCGCTACTCTGGTTATCCCTGGAGCTAAACGGGCTACCACCGAAGTAAATCACGACTCTAAACACTCTTCTCGACCAGCGTAGCCGAGACGAGAAAGATAAATATCATGTTGTACGTTTTCAACACGTAAGAAGATGTCAGCGGTACCATGTCTGCAGCATGCAGCTATTCTTAATTCCCATTTAAGACCTCTTTTCTCGTTAGGTCAAGATAGCATGAAGGTGGCATCGCAACAAAAAACTTTGTCACTACTGTTTGGGTAGTGGGGACACTTTGACACTTTTGGGGATTTGATGGACTCAAACATTGAAGTGTACAGTCCTTTTTTTTATCCTTCCACATTTGATAAAGCTACAATAATGACTCCCTGATAAGAGATTTTGACTTACCAATAACATTAGACCTGACCTCAGCAGATAGACCAACTCTTTTAGATAAAAGAAAGTAATTTTGTGTGTAACAAGTCAAAATAGCTCTGATAAATCACAATAATAAATATTTATAATGGAAAAATTCATTCATTTTAATGACTGAGTATCACACATTACCTGAAGACCAAACAAGATAAAAACGTCCCTAAAAAGGATTCATAACGAGGCCCGTATTAACAGAAACATAACCATGGACTTATCTATATTCAGTGTTAGATTGAGAAACAGATATTTAAAAATCCCAAACTACTAAAAAAGAAACAGCACTTTATATGCTGACTCAACTCCACAAAAGGTTGAGAGCCGTGAGCTCATCGTCTTTGCACATTTAGATTTCCATTGTCCCTTCAGCACTTATCAGTGCAGACATTTGGGTTTGTTTGCAGGTGGATTACATTGTGGATTAGAGAAAGACAAACATGCCGGTCTCAGAGAGCAAACAAATACATTGAAGAACTTTCCGGCAAAAAATGCATATTCACGCGGCCAAAGAAACAAGCTTGTGAAGTGCAGCAGATGTTGTGTCGCGAGGACGTGGGAAGATCAACAAACAGGTGAGATGAGCAAACACGGCGGAGAATCGCTGGTAAGAAGCGAAACACAGGTGTGCAATGATCTTGCTTTGATTCTAAAATGAAAAACAACCACAGGGGTGGGGGGCAATGAAATAAAAACTGAAGCCAGTGAACTTTCTCATCCAGATACCTTTACTTCAGGGAACAACCTCTTTCACAGTCTGAGTTTTGGTAAAGCTGTTCTCTCGCGAGATCAACCAAAGATCGCCACATGACAAGTGCTTCGTTAACCAGGACTTTGCGGAAGTAGTCAACCAAAAAAAGGGCCAGATGAGACCAACAGTGAGACCCTGAGATGGGTAAACGTCGAATTAATATCAGCGACGGGCTAATCATGAAGCTTCAAATTTGTGTCAACAAATTAACCGATGGGTGGTCTCTGGGTGAAGGTGACCAATGCCCCCCAAAAAAATGTGTTTGAGGTACCCCGTGTCTTTGGGTCACGGTGAAAGACCTTCGCCACTGCATTTCTGGGAGCCAGGGAGGTCGTTCACCTAAAAAAAAAAGATGTTTTCGGGTCCCCTGGTTACCTTGAGCCAGTGACACAGTAATTAGACAAATGGCAAAAGTTTCTTAACACTAGAAGTTCCACCATTTTGCTGTTCTACCTATAAAACCCAAAGGGCAGCCTATCGGCTGGAAACCACCTGTGGACGCTCACTTTGTTATGTATACCATGCAATCATTGTCACACCACAGAAGGGGATATGCATGGGCCAATGCAGGCTGGAACACAGGGAGTAAAAAAATAAAAGGTTGTGTCTAGATATATATATATAGAAAAACAATAATGTCCAAAAATAATAAATGCATATTATTGGGTGAAAGAAATTTGGTTAAGGCGGGTCTTGTATCAGGGATGTTGGGGTGGGAGTCCAAGTCTTAATCTAGAACTATCTAGACCCTTTCTTCTACCTAAACCCATAACCCGTAGAAGACTTGCCACTAGCATGCATCTGTGCTTTGTATGGTAGAGTGGGGAAAAGTAGGTTAGGCCAGAAGAATTCAACGTAAAATATTCGAGGGACAGATTTTCATAAACATATCTAGCCTGTCGGGGCCAGTCAAATCCTCTACTACTACCTCCAGATGAAACAGAAGAAAAATAGAAAGAAGTTACAGTGTTGTATATAATCAAGCACTTATGTATTGAAATAGCAACAGCTAAGTGTCTCTTCATCTTGTACTCCTTGTGGATGGCACCGCATGCGTCCGACATTTGCTTTGTGTAGATATTCATATGTCCATTCGTTGTTAAAATGTTCTGTTTCCATGTCAACTTTACGACACTCTGAGAAGGGCCGTGTTGGATTATCGAACTGGAGCTCTTCTGCTTACTGTGAAACAAGACCAAAAAAAAGCGACCTGTCACAAAGTGCCACAGATCAGCTTAACTTGGACAAACCCTCCTGTACAAGATTTGGGACATGCATGGGTAGAAATGATCACGTACACGGGCGATAAAGAACTCTGTCTGAGATCAACTCTCTACGGCTGTTCTTATCCACTGATAGGATGCTTGTCTAGTTTCCAGTTTGTCAGAAAATAATACGTGTATCAATTTCTGAAGGTGAAAGATTCTATGTGAAATAAAGGTAGCATGAGATCAAGCTGGTGCTGAATCTGTCTCCTGTATCACGACTCTAATGAGGCGTATGGACTTCATGGTATGTCTACCTTTGTATGAATTCAGGGAACAAGGCTTCATACTGATGTAATCTTGGCAGATTTTTCCTACTTTCTCTCACTTTGCCTGCCCGTTCCACCACACGATGTTCATGCCAGAAAACTTTCTTTCAGAAATGTCACATCTGTTGCATCAGGTTTCGAACCCCAGCAGATATCCTGATTTTGACGTGTGGAATGAACACAATGGACTCCTAATAATGTTTAAAAGGCTTCAATCAAAGCCTCAGTAACTGGAATGCACACAGCGGAACGATGTGATTGGCTCCAGCATTATGAAAAACCTGTGTGTGTTCACCTTTATGTGTGTGTGTGTGGGTCTGAGTGTGTGCGGGCAAGACCCCCAACCAGGCCATATCAGAAGTGTAGAGAAATGGTACAAAGGGCAAGAAGGAACGAGACCTGATCGTTGGAAATAGTTGCCTTAGCACTGTTAGTGTTAGAAAAACACCAGAATAAAGTAAACCATTCCTCAAGACCTTGAAACAGCTTCATCTAATTTCTTTCCATGTTTTTCATCTTTCATGTTAAATACATGGCAATTTCTGGTCTGTCATTTTTACTTCCTGATGACCCTCAAACAACAGATTTACAGGCCTATTAAAGGCGAGACCAAATTTCATCGGAAACCAACAACTATGGGATACACTCAAGGTGTCACCAAATTCTAATGAGAATTCACTTATAGTAAAACCTTAGTGATCTTTAGTAGGTAAGTAAGTAATTTATATTTGTAGAGCGCTTTTCCAGACCAGGGTCACAAAGCGCTTAAACAGTCTGATCCACAGACCTCAGAGCCAAAGCTGGGGTATAAGTGGATCAGATCACTGATGTAAGGTCATGAATAGATCTGAAAGTAAGAACCAGCATTTTAAAATGATCCTGAAAGAAACTGGCAGCCAGTGAAGAGTTTTAAGGATCAGAGAAATGTGAGTTCTTCTACTAGAGCGGGTCAGAATTCTCGCTGCAGAGTTTTGTATTAAATGCAGACGAGACAGATCTTTCTTGTTTAGGCAAGAAAACAGACTGTTGCAATAGTCCAGACGAGAAGACACAAACACATGGATTACAAGCTCCAGATCATGTTGTGACAACATTTCCCTAAGTTTACAGATTTTTCTCAGTTGAAGGAAACAGTTTCTGGTCCGTTTTTTCTGCAGTGTTGTGCTAGAGAACTTTACTTAGAAGGACAAATAAATTAGTTATTTCTTTTTGTTCTGAAATGATGACTCCTCACAAAAAAGAGGAGCTATTGAAGAGAGCAGGGATGACAGCAAGATGAATTAAGAAAGAAAGAAGTGACAGAACAGCTACCTGACCTTTGAGAGGAATTGATATACAAATACGGACCCATTCAGCGATGGGACGCGCCTTCGCCTTCGTAGCACTTCATCATCATGCATGTGTGTGTTTGTTTCTGAGCTTTCTGCTGCTTGACGGACGTCTCTGTCTCGTCCTGTCTGTCTCAGGTCCAGGTGCTGTAGAGCGATAACAGCTCCGCCCCTCCTTCCTTCTTCTTTTCCAAGCCTCCCTAATTCAACTTGCTATCAAGCGGACGCCCCCTTTCTGCTTCTAGTCAAGTTTAATTTTCACCCCCATTTCTATCCTAATTATGGCGCTCCTGCGATGCCGTAACCATAACATGTCTCAAGCGTACATTCCCTTATTTTAATATATTTCTCATTCACAGGCCAATCCGATCATGTTTAGGCAGATCAGTGAAAGAAAGGTCGCAGCATAACAAACACCCCATGCATCACTGTCATATCAAATTAAAAGAACGATGAGTCGCAAAAAAACATGGCGCCCGGATCCCCTGAACTTTACCAACAAATCATTCGCCTCCGACGGCTGCGCATTCAGGATTCACCCGACCGTCCTCTGTGATTGTTCTCCGGCAGCATGTCACGCCGCCTTATCCAATATCTGCTGTCGGTTCTGCCCCCTGCTCCTCGCCTAAATTCTCCCAACCCACCAGTTTCTGTTTGTCATGATGAATGGAGCCTGCTCTTATCCCGCGATTCGCTGTCAACACGGCAGATTTTCTAAGCGAGCGGGATGGAAACAGGAGAAATGCAGAGAAGAGCCGAAACGGCAGTGCAGCCGAGCAGATATAGACAATGTTACACAATATTCTAGGTCTGGTTTTTAAGAGGGTTCAAAGTTTGTGTAGTTTTTGTCTACACACCTTTTAAAAAAGGAGTTGCGACGGAGATCTGTTGACAAAAATGACAAGAAAGAAGATAAGTGTGGATGACAAACCTACAGACCGCTGAGGAAATGTTGGGTAAAACCGGGGTTCCCCAGGGAACCATCCTCGCCCCCTACGATAACTCTGAAACTTCTTCAGAATTGTTTTCTGATCTCTCCACCATCATTGGAAGAGATGTGTTCCCATACTTATGACTATCCTATTTTTTTTTTTTTTTTTTTTTTTTTGACCTATGTTCTTTGTCTTTATCTTTAGACTTAGATTGTGTCATCCTGTTCTTCCTCTTTATGTTCTTCTTATTATTTTATTTTTTATGTATTATTTTTTATTGTTTATGAAAAATTGCTGGCTATTGGTAAAAAACAATTTCCCGAAGGAGACCTCCTGAGGGATCAAAAAAGTTTTACCTTACCTTACCTTACCTTATAGGCACCTGTTCTGACATAATCGTTAGCACATTAGATCGAAAAGCAACACAGATTTGGCACTTGACAAAGCTACTTTTTGCTCAATTATGTCCCAAATAAAACTGATATAAATACAACAAAGTTGTTAACAATCCTTCAGGACAATTGTACTTAAGGCAAAGTATTTTCTGACTGTCTTTAAGTATGGTTTCAGGCACTGTCTCGGCACACTTTCAAATGTACTACACTGGCATCAGTTTAGGATGAAATCCAAATGATATCCATAACCTCGGGCTGCATAAGGGGTAACAACAAGGACGACTATTCACCAACCAGGAATTTTCTGATTTCGTCTAGCTAAAAGCAACTATGTTGTTTTACATCAAGTGCTAAACTAGTTTGCAGTTATGCTAACACGAAAGTCTCTCTATCATACTATGGTAATAATACCTAAATAACCTGGTTAACCATCTACTTTTGTGTGGTAAGAAACGATCAACTCGCCATGTTAAGGGACTTTCTAATGAAGGGTATCTAGGGGTATTGCGTCTTTCTGAATATTGCTTTCCTATTACAATTTGAATTCTATCTGTAATCTGTGATCGTATTTTCTTGTGTCAATAAACATAGATTCAAATACAGTCACAACATGTTTTTGTTAGTGCATGAATGACCTTTTATTGTTATTTGGAAAAATTCTTCATTATAAATGTGACAAAGTACAGAGAGTTGCGTGGGGGGCAGCCAAGCAGCATGTCAGCAGGGGGTGAGAATCCACAGAATATATAGTCGGTAGAATATTTTCAGCTACATTTTCAGACCTCTCTACTATCTGGCAAAATAGTTTTCCCCCACAATCAAAGAAAATATGTTGGTTAAAATGTTAATTCAAATTTATAAGGGATGAAAATCCTGAACAGGGCCTGACTGACTGAAATGTTTCAAATGTTGAAGTCTTCCTCTCCAAGATGCAGTAAGTCCCTCATCATGCCATGTTTTTAATTTATTACTTTATAAAGTTCTCCCCGTCTGAAATCTGGGCGAACGGGAGGTTACACGAGTGGAGTCCATTATGAAGTTGGCCTCCATGAGGAAGAACTTGTCTCACCCTCTCCAGCACACACTGAGGGCATTGAGGAGCTCCATCAGTGATAGGATGCTCCATCCCCGGTGTGTGAGGAAGAGGTACCGCAGGTCCTTCCTCCCTGCTGCCATCAGACTCCACAATAAGAACACACAAAGATAATTATTTAACTGCACCTTTCTTGTTATTTTTGTAAATATGATTGTGTATATAATATAGTGCAGATTTATTTTCTATTCTATTTAGATTTTTTCTTTTATTTTTAATATTTTATTTCTGGGTGTTTTTTTTTTTTTTTGGTATATTGCTCTTGCTGTTGTTAAAACGAATTTCCCCTCGAGGGACAATAAAAGGATTCTGATTCTGATTCTGATGATGTAACTGTGGTCTTCACTCCTCCTCCAGCCAGCTGTAATCACGCCTCGCTTTGTTCATAAAACGAGTCCCTTGGAGTTGGAGACTTCCTAGATTAATGACATGCAGTGACATACCTCAATCCCAGCAGAGTGGTTAACAAGATCTAATCTGCAGAAAACCAAAGTGTTTTCAGTGGGCGAGGATTAAGATCATTTTCTAATGTAAATATTATGAATTATTATAATATAATATGAAAAGAGAGTTTTGTAGAAACAGACACTGATGATACAATAGAGTCCAATATCTATTTAAGACACACTTACATCAACACATTAGTTGAACTTTGAAGGACGTCTGTAACATTCACAAAGAATGATCATACAGTGAGTAGATCTTTCTGTGTAAAAAATGGTCTCCGACACCAAACGGAACGAATCCTCTGGCTATGCTAAAGAACGACTAACGAAGCTCATGACAGCGAGCACTGCTTTAAAAAAAAAAAAAACCTGGTTTCGTCTCACAGCTAGTTATCTTCTTCACATTTCCAGTGTTTGAAACTTCAAATGGCGCCTCTGGTTTGATTTTTGCAATATTTTGTTATCATCTCCTGCCATCCTTTCATTTCTCGAGCAAGCCTCGCTCTCCAGACTCAACTTTTTACCTATTAGTCCTTTCAACACCTACACACTCCTCTCATCCTCCCCAGCCTCTCTTCCCTCATGATTAGATCAAACTCCCCTTTTTCTTTTTCACTTTCTCAGCCTCCACTTCCTCGCTCTCATCGGATCTCTTACGCAACATTGTCTCCCACTCGCGGTGTTCCTTCCATGTATCTGTCACACCTCGTCTTTATGTCTTCAGTTGGGGGGGTGGTTTGTGTCCCTGACTGCAGGTTTGGACGAAAAAGCTCGGAATGACTCAAAGACATTTAGCCTCGTGTTTGGCGTGTTGGCGTAGACGACAAGATGACAATATGAAAAGGTAAAAAAAAACCTTGAATGCTGTCAACCTCCAGAGATGAAACAACACATTTGTGTCTCTGCAGCCCGAGCTAAAAAGTCGCTGTCGGGAACGAGCATCGGCTCAACACCAGGCGACGGTAATTACGCGTTCGGCTTCAGTTTCAGAGATAAATTCATGCACAGCGAAGTCTCGGATATTCCGAGAACACATGCTGGCGCTGCCAACAAATGTCGAGGCCAAGTTGGTCTCAAACATTTGCCTTATCGCTCCCCGGGGCAGACGATTGTTGCGTTCCCTGCTGTCGCCTGAAGTGCGTAGGAAATCGCAGGGATGCTAATCTGTCGGAGTTGAACTATGTTTGACACGCAAATGTTCTCGCACTTTTCTTCTGTCACTAAATCCACACAGCAGGTCACGGTTTTGAGACAAGGATTAATGGGGATTGTTGCGAATGGGAAAGTTACTTTTAGTATCCAGGCTTTTGACGTTGTGGATGGAACATTTTTGTTGATATTCTGATCGGAAATAAAATCTAACCACAAGCTATTACCTGGTTTGAAGAATATCTGGCAAATGGGACACAAAATGAAAATGAAATGACAGGAGTTACGTAGTTCTACTATTCTGGAGGTCACAAAAGGTGTACCTCAAGGCTCAGTCCTGGGACCCACTACTTAATTTCCATTTCCTTTAAAGAGAAACTTTAAAGGGACAGTTTAACCAAAATTCTAATTTTACAAATGTTCTACTGTTTACAGAAGACACTGTTAGATTTTCAGAAGTGATGTGATGACGAAGCTTCATGAAACAGTGTCATGTTGTTTAGGGGTCAGTAGTTGGCGCCATAAATTTAAAATTGATGTGATGTTTTATTAGAATACTTGTTCAAAACAAAGTAAAAAAGTGCAATTTTTATTGATATTCTCCTGAAAAAAAACATCTCCACACAAGCTATTACCTGGTTTGAAGAATATCTGGCAAATGGGACACAACGTGTTGAGATGGCGGGGGGTTTAATTCCACTTTTCAGGAGGTAACAAAAGGTGTACCTCAAGGCTCAGTCCTAGGACCCACTACTTAATTTTAATTTCCTTTAAAGAGAAACTTAAAGGGACAGTTTAACCAAAATTTAAATTTTAACAAATTTTCTACTGTTTAAAGAAGACACTGTTAAAAGTTTAGTAGTGATGTATTGATGAAACTTCATGAAACAGTGTCATGTTATTTGTGGGTCAGTAGGTGGCGGCATAAGTTTAAAATTGATGTGATGTTTTATTATAATAGTTGTTCAAAACAAAGGAAAATTGCAATTTCCGTTGATATTCTCCTCATCTACACACAAGCTTTTACCTGATTTGAAGAATATCTGGGGGATGGAACACAATGTCTTGAGATGACGGGAGTTTATTCCCACTTTTCTTGAGGTCACAAAAGGTGTACCTCAAGGGTCATACCTCGGACCCATTATGTTTACTAGCTACATAAACGATCTGTGTGCAAACTTGTCTAATGTGCACATCATGTCTATGCTGAAGATACACATCACACATTTTTAAACTGATGGCGCCACTTACTGACCTCTAAACAACATGACAGCCAACCCGAATTTTGCCTAAAAAAAAACAACAACCTTGAAAACAACGTTCGTTTGAAATCCATTGAGGCTAACTTTTTTTTCACGCAAGGTTTTAACGAGCAAACTACTTTCTTTCTGATCCAATCTGCTTCCTTTCTCCCTTCTTTATTCACCACTGGAGGACTCTGATGCCCATCTCCCTGCCGAGCCCTCCCACGTTTCTACCTCCACGCCGTAGGACTCGTTATGTAGACGGACTCTCCCTCCGTCTCTCTTATCTCTCTCCACTGGAGTACTCATTACTCGCTCACTTCTGTTTTCATCACCGGGCTCCTTCTTATCTTAATCTGAGGTCCGAGACCCCACGCCGGTCCAAGGACGGAGGGAAACATGTAACACAATAAAGGTTGAAATGTGAGAAAGGTGGACGGAGATATGCTGTAGAGTAGTGCAACACATATCAGAGGGTAAAGCATTTACTGATACATATTTAAACAGTGGAAAAGTAGTAATGGACAAATGAAGCTTCATGAAATAGATTTAAAATTTTAGAGCTCCATAGGTGACCCCAGATTCTAAATAGTGTGAGGTTATTATTAAAATAGCTGTTCAAATTAAATGATTAAAGAGCAGAGAGTGCCATCTAGTGGGCTTTAAAACGATGATTCCTGAAGCTTCATAAGATAATGACTGCCTTATAAATAGCCTTTTTAATCAAAAACTCACCAAAAGTGATTGTTTATGTACAAAAAGTGGTCTGATGAGGTTTCATGAAGCAGTGTCATTATCTTCAGAGTCCACTAGATGGCGGAGTCTAAACTAGTTTTCTTTGTTTTTAACAACTGATCTAATGAAACATCACATCTTTTTTAAACCGAAGGCGCCACCTACTGACCTCTAAACAACATGACACTGCTTCATGAAACTTCTTCAGCCCATCACTAACGAAATGAGGCTACAAGTGCCATCAGTCGATCAAATTATTATTTTTAAATCTCTCATTTTTACCAGTTGCACCTTGTCTTTTGACGTTCTTTTATCACGTTAATATGAGAACATTTACAGTAGTATTGACACCACACACAATATGAAGCAATATGAAAATATTAGCAATATAAAGAGACTTAAAGATACCATTGGATCAGCTAGCTGTCAATCAAAACAGTTGAGATATCAGTTCCAAGAATCTTTGATTCAATTGATCAAATGTTATGATTGTCTCAGCCCAAATTTTGCAGATTCCACGAGCATTCCCTAAGACCCCCAAATACCATTCTAGCCCTTGTATTGAACAAAAGTTAAGTGAAGCAAGACTCTGATGAAGGAATGTGTTCGTGCCAAACCACAGGTTATGAAATATTGAAATGACGTAGATATTGTTTTATTTTGTCAATTGACTGGATACATGTTAGTGTTTTCAGTGCTTTTCTTCATCCCTGGCCCACTTCTGATGCTTGGCTACTAGCCTGACTCTTAAACAAGCTCATTTTAAATTCACAAAGTATTTAAAATATGCTCTCGTCTTGGCCCTCACGATGTACAGAAACTCTAGTTGATTGATTGGCGCATAAGTTTCAATGTCTTTGTTTGTAACCATTTAAATTTGCGCCACCTCAGACATAATGGGTCGATTCCATTGTCGTAATGGTTACGGCAGCTGATTCAATAACCACTTACTCGGCCTTGTTTTTTTCCTCTCATACATTTTATACACATTATATCAACTTTTTTGTTGGTGCTGGCATACAACAAGGTTTGTGACTTTCCATCTGCCAAAAAGTAAATTTACTCGCCCCGAGCAGACATTTACTGCAAAGATGTTTTCTTCATTTTCACATTTCATTATCAAACAGACTCCTCGGGGCATTGTTTCTTTAGGAGGTAGAGCTGGGTGCGTTCAGTGCCTTTAGGAAAAATAAAACTTTTTTTGGCAATTTAGAGAAAAGCATTGTGGTAGACGACATCAGGTTGTATTCACCTGTCATTTACTGTCCCAAAATTTGTTTTTTGTATTAATTTGTTAATGTTTATCTGAGAGCATGGTTATCAGACATAGAACTGTGATCTGAGTTCTAAGAAAATTGAGGGGGCAAGGTCTCGGCTTCAATATTTTTAAAGCAACTGTTTCATTGTGAGCATATGTAGAGAGAAAAAATGAATTTGAGAAGCATCCGAATATTTTTTATACTTTCACGTTAAACATTTTGACTTTCCAATAACTTTAGACCCCTCCAGCTGCAGATTTTTTTTTTTTAACATCACTTGAGAGATGGTGGTTGTTAGAACTACTACAAATGTGATAAATTGGTGTGAATAAACCTTCAGTTACAACCTTCCTCTTTAGCTATGAGCCAACGAAGAAGGTAGTTGTAAGAGATTCGTTAAAAGAGTCCATTAAAGCTCTCGCTTTAGGATTTCCACTTAAATCCGTCGCAGAATTTAAGTCAGATCTCTTGTCTGTTTCAAAATTCAGGGCCTTGTATTCCTGATGACATAGTCAGAGAGGAAGAATTTAGAATAAGTAGAATCATCTGAATCTTTTTTTTATACACTTCCACAGAAGATATAGAAGTTTTGGCTCAGATTAGACATTTTTGACTTTCCACTTACTTTAAACCTGTCCATCAGTATATTGTTTTTTTTAATAAATGTCAGTTGAGGGTTGGTGGAAAGTCATTAACTCGTGGGTTAGTAGCAAAACAAATGTGGTTAAATTGGTGCGCTTTAAATTACAACCTTCTCCGTTAGCTCTGAGCTAATGAGCCACTTAGTGACGACCTCACATCACACGGTTATGAAAGGACTTTAAAAAGATTTTTTGTCAATCTGAGAGATTTCCAAGCTTCACTTGGCTTAAATATAAAACAGCAGGGATAGTAGTATGGATAAATACTCATCAGACCTCATATTCTTTTGTTAATATAAATGTTTCATGTGTGAAAAAACATGATCCTTCATTTGGAATTGTGTAAGCGCCCAGAAGAGATTTTAAAAATCATAACAGCAGGATGTGATATCATCACTAAAATGTCATCTCCACACAAGCTATTCCCTGTTTTGAAGAATATCTGGCAAATGTATCTTTATCTTGACCTTTAAAGTATATATTTTATTGAATATTGTTTTGATTGTTTAAGCGCTTTGTGACCCTGGTCTGGAAAAGCCTTATATAAATACAAATTACTTACTTACTTACTTACTTTTCTGGAGGTCACAAAAGGTGTACCTCAAGGCTCAGTCCAAGGACCCAATACTTTTTTTCATTTCCCTTAAAGAGAAACTTAAAGGGACAGTTTAACAAAAATTCAAATTTAACACATTTACTTCTGTTTAAAAAAGACACTGTTAGCTTTTTAGTAGTGGCTTCATGAAACAGTGTCATGTTGTTTAGAGGTCAGTAGGTGGTGCCATCAGTTATAAAATTATGTGATGTTTTTATTAGAACAGTTGTTCAAAACTAAGGAAAATATTTCTGAAACCGCTATATATTGGACTCGGAACATAATGAGATTGCTTCATGAAGTTTCATCAGACCTTTACTACTTTAGCTTTTACTGCTACAAACAAGCCTATCATTTTGAACTGATTAAATTTATTTAGTACCATTTCTCAATTCAAGGTTTAAAAAAACATTAATGAAAAGAGGTACTTGAATGATTTTAAATGGATGAAAAACCTCTGTTCTTGTCATACGGTTTTAAGTTTTTGCCTATAACTCCAAAAATAAACGGATCCATCCCAACCCTTAGTTGGCACGGGAAGAAAATGAGTAAAATCTGGATTTTGGGTGATCTATCCCTTTAAGAAGAAACAAGTTGTCACTTATTCAGCGGCTCAGTGTCGGTCTCCAGGTGGCTGCCTCCTCATATCTGATAGTCCGGTATCTCCTGTCCGAAACCGTCCAGGATGTAAAGTACCTTTCTCGATCACGTTTCACCGGCAGATCAACATGAAGCCTCTCATGACAACGTTCGACGGCTAATCACAAGATAGCTACTTTAATTAATGAGCCGACTGCACCGCGTAATGAATATTAATCACCACTCCGCAGGGTCGCGATGGATCGTCCGGGACAATCCAGACGGATTGAATTGGAACGTCGGACTCGGGAAAAACCGATAGGACGTGGTGCGAAAAAAAAAAAAAGAATTCATGAACAGGTTTTAAAGTTCCTTACTTGTCCCTCGGTCTCTGTGGTCTACCTGTTCCCTCTCAGATCTACCTCGGAGGGATTCCGATGTTGGCGCAAACAACAAAAAAAAAGTGATGTATGCTTGAATCTTCTATTCAGGCATGCATACAGCAGCGATACACCCATGTACATGTTCAGTTGAATAGATTCATGCGTGTCATTTGCATGTTATTTCCAGTGTGTGTGTGAGTGAGTGGGAGAATTCTCTATAGGGTTCGGAATATAAAACAGAATCGAGGCGAGGAACAAAAGTGGATCAAAACACACAGAGCAATCTCAAAGCCTTCGGTGTGTCTTTGAATGTGTGTAAGCTGGAACATTTTTTGTTAAGACCTTCCAAGATTAGAATGAAGGGAGGTTTACAATAAAGAAGAAAGGGAAGGTAGAAAATAGACCAGGGAGTCGAGGCATTTGGGATGTTTTGTTCTCCGCTAGGCTTCTCCATGAACATATCCATTCGCCACATTACTCCACCAGGCAGTCGTGGAAAAAGCTTCCTTTTTTCTCAAAACTGTTTTTAAATATTAAAACCGCTCGGTGGAGACGAAGGCGACCGTTGTCGAGCATGAATTATGAAAGAAGAGATTATTATGCAAGATTAGGAAGCACAGAGGGACCAGTCAGTCAACGAGAGAAGGAGAAGATTCAGTGAGATTAATGAGAAGATTAGACACCGTGACAAGCTAGTAAAGAACCAGCATGGTGGTCAGTTCTGTTGCCAGGAGTCTGTTTGCCAGCTTCACCCCTCGTGTCTTTAGTCGTACCTGCCTTTGGAAACAAGCCATTCGTTTATATTTATAGTTTCTGCTATCAGGAAGTATGTCACGTGACTCCAGTGGCTGAACAGGAAGTAAGTAAGTAAGTAAGTAAGTAAGTAATATTTATTTATATAGCGCTTAGGTCATATTGACAAGGGTTGTGGATCTGATTGTGTCCATGAGACTCCAACTGCTGGACGGGGACTATCTTTGACTCTTGGGAGTAAATGAGTCCTACCAACTGGAGTTCCGTGATGGGCAGCAGCTCAAAATAAAGCAGATAAGTCCAAAGTCCAACCTCGGCCTGTTCAAGGACATAGAGTAGATTTCACAAGGCTCCCAGTTTGTCTTATAAACTTTGCTACACAACCAGAACATGTGAAATAAACAAAACAAAAAAACATTAAATTATTGAATAATTGGTTGAAAATATAAACGCTTTGTAACTTCAACTATTGAATTAGATAACTCTGTTTGTTCAATTTCAACTTGTTTTCACTTTAGCAGACGTGCCCCTTATCAAAATAAGTGTGTAACCTTATTGGAAATAAGTTTAACTTTAAAGTTGAATTCTACAGGTGAGCATCGGTGACTTGGCAGGAATTTGGATTGACTCATGGGATTGCTGAATCGCACACATCTGTGTGAGTCTGTATGGTTATTTAATAGATGGCTAAGTCTATGGAGACAGCGTTTATGTCTTCTCGTCTGGACAATTGCAAGAGTCTGTTTTCATGTCTTAACAAGAAGGATCTGTCTCACCTGCAGTTAATACAAAACTCTGTAGCAAGAACTCTGACCCGCTCTAGTAGAAGAACTCACATTTCTCCGATCCTTAAAACTCTTTACTGTAGAGTCAGTTTCTTTCAGGATCACCTTTAAAAACTGGTTCTTACTTTTCAGAGCTATTCATGGTCAGTGATCTGATCCACCCTTACACCCCAACTCGGGCTCTGAGGTCTGTGGATCAGAATCTACTGATGGTTCCTCGCACACGGTTCAGGACCAGGAGAAAAATCCTTCCAGACTGTTGCTCCTAAGCTTTGGAAATATCTTCCTCTGTGTTTGATGATCTACTAACTCCTTCAAGAAACATCTTAAGACATTTTTCTTCGTGCAGTATTTTCGTTTGATTTTTTAAGACTCCTGTGTTGTTCTCTGTGATGTCTTGACATTTTAAGTTTATATTTTATTGAGTTTTGTTTTGATTGTTTAATCGCTTTGTGACCCTGGTCTGGAAAATTCCTCTACAAATATAATTTACTATTATTATTATTACTATTACTAAGTCACACAAGATTAAAGTGCAGGACAGAAGGCTATGTGAAGCTATATCGCACATATCAAAGGAACAAAAAGTGGACATGGATCATCCTAGTTTTTGGCCAAGTTTTCCTTCTCTTTCAGAGATGATACAAAACATAATAAAACAAAGAATCGAAGAACATTAAAAAAAAAGATATCTGATATCACTGGTGAAGGAACAGGAAGTTCGTGTTCAGCTCCAGTTATTTTATTGCTAAAGTAATAAACCGTTAGACTTTTCAGAAGACCGGGGAAGACTCGACTTATACGTCCCTCTTGTGCTGTCTGTCTTTGTGACTAAAGCTTCTTGAAATTGACTTTGGGGGCAATTTTTGGCTCGTTGTGTCCTGCCAAATGAAAGCGTGAATGATCCGTGCAGTCATTAAGTCATTCAATTGCCGAGGAACTGGGGTGTGTTCCAGACAGCTGAGGACAACTCCGCTCACATGACTGACAACAGAGACGAGACGAGCTCGCCTCATTCATCCTCACCGGGAGTTGGTGATTTACCACAACAACAAACAAGGAGCCCGGCGACAGGAGGACGCTGCCAAACCCGACATGCTCGGCTCAAGTAAACCGGGGGTCTATTGTGAAGACGTCCAGAAAGACGCGGCGCTGCAACGCCGCGGCAGAGTCATCTTTCACTGATGTAGATTGGGTTATCTCATCAGTGAAAATTGATCTGCTGCCTGCTGGCAGCGCACGATTCTCCGAGAGGAACTGTTCACTTCGGCCAAATCTTTGAGGAGGGTTAACGAGGTTGGTCATGAAATTTTCTCTCTTTATTCTGACTAACATTTGTCGGAATCCATCGTGAAACGATTGTTTATTTGAAAGCAGAAGTGGACAAAAGCAAATCAGAAAGACTCACAAAGCGGTTTGTAGTGGTCATAACTATATTTGACACCTTCGAAGTCCAGCAGTTCCAACACTTGCTGTACTTCAGTTCGATGTACTGAGCTCCACAAAGTCTGCACAGAAGATTGTCATCTTCACAGATCAGGATAAACAATAAAAAAGGCAAATGGAAAACAATTCATTAGATTTTTTTTATACATTTGTCGCAGTAGGGACTGGAATCCAGTAGAGTCCGGAACTCTACTAGTAGAGATAGGAATTCCAATCACTACTTGTAGAGTTCCGGATTTAGATGTTTGCGTAGGGTAACTACAATTGTTGAGTAAAAATAGTGAGCAGTATATAACATATGTTTGACATCTAAGTGCAAAAAAAACGATAACCTCTGTATTGTCTGTTGTATTAGTTGTTTAAAAGTTTGACGTCAGCTATAGACTGAGGTTACTAGCACAACAAATTGAAGTGTTAGAAAAATGATAATTCTTAATTGTATTGTTTTAGATTTTAAAGCTTACCTATTGAAGTTCAGTTTGTAAGAATATTAGTAATAGACCTATAATAGTAATGGTGAATGTAGGCTTACCTATGCTGAAATTTTAGGTGTGAAATGCTAATTTCCCAAAAGATTTTGATGAAATCCGAATTTCTCCTATTAGAATCGGAGATTGTCCAATTTCTACTAGTAGAGTTCCGGACTCAACTGGATTCCAGTCTCTACTGTGACATATATAAAATGACCCCCCAAAATAGCGAGTTCAATTTTCATACATTTTTATAATTCTTTTGGTTTGATTTAAAGCCTGAAAATACACACATTCTACCCAGTCCCTTGTCCTAGATGTCCCAATGATAGCAGGTGTGCAACTGAAGAATTCATGGTGGAACACATCAGAGAAGCTCTACAGTACAGAGAGGATAGAGTAGTAATGGTAGGCTAGCCGAAAGCAGTGGATGTGGCCTCGATTCAGCCTGTCTGGCAACAAGGAAAGACACCAGCTATTCCAGGAAGAGGGCAGAGCAGTCATGGAGGTGTAGAAGGTGAGGGGGCGCAATATAGCGTAGGATCACTTGGACCAAAATCTGGCAGGAAGATAGCTATTAGGTCCATTTCCTGGTGCAGGCCATCTATGATACCCAGCCAAGCCCTGTCAAACTCCATGTCTGTGGCAAATCTTAATTTTTTTATCTAGAAAATCTCCTCAGCTACTTCCAAGAGGCCAGAGCTGACTGTTGCGATCCATGACCAGTGGCTTAAGGCAAATGCTGAAAGCTAAACCTCAGCTATTAGCAACAGAAAACCCCATCATGCCCTAATGAGGGCAGTTCCTTCATTGAAGCTGGACGGAAACCCCCAAAACTTGCCTAAATCCAACAACAGCCACTCCAATACTTCCTTAGATTAGTAGTTGCAGAGATTGCTCTGGGGAAGCAGCTGAGGTATTCCCAGCACGAGGGTAGAGAAGCTGGACTCTATGAGCCTATTGTAGTCAGTTCCAGCTCGCAAAGTTCTAAGTTACTTAGGCATTGTAGGGTCTAAGCAAAGTAGGCCTATCCACAAGCGAAGCCACAGACTTGAGTAAAAGGACTGACTTGTTCAGTGCGACTGGGACTAAAGTAGGGACTTGATCAACACCAGTTTGCCTGAGCAATATTGTTAGATTTAACGAGTGCAGAAAAATCCGATGATCCCAAAATTTAAATGGTATAATAATGCAGAGTTAGAGTAGAATTACTCCGGTCACTTTCTGCCAGTGTGTATTTTCCCCCTAAAACAATTTCCGGCAATGTTCTTCTTCAGAAACAGAAAAGAAAAAAAAATCTTAATGAAATGAATCCACTCTTAATAAAAAGAAATAAGAGACTCTTTTCATTATTCAATATTACAACAAGTCATTACAACTACAAAAGCCTTCAGATGCCGGTTTCTAATTGGGGCGCTTAGCAGCTGCGAAACTCTCATTTACTGCTTGATTAATTTCAAGAACTGCGTGACTGTGAGAATATTTTTTAAAAATGAGTGAGAGTGGGTTGAAGCGAAGGTGGTAATATTTGGGATTCTGACAACATCTGCGGCTTATTCAGACAAACACGGGATTGTAATAAAACAAGCGTCTGAATCTGACGCCAAGAAAACCGTATCAGTTGAGTTTCTTCCAAAAAAGTTGAAGCTTGTTAATGTTAAACAAATATATTCCGGAGCTGTTTAGTTTAGAGAGTTTAGAGAACTTCTTTCCAAGGAGTGCTCCACTTAACTCTAACAAGGAATGATGCAAACAAAGAGTCCCTCACAATCAGCGACCCGAGGATTTGCATTTCAAGCGTCGGCGAATCGACGGAGGCAGAATCAAAGTGGGAAACAACAAAATAAAAACAAGGAACAAGAAGTTTAGTGTTCCCTGCTGCCAAATGAGTTTCCAGGCCCAGATATTTATTCTTAACAGCAGGAAGAATATGCAGCAGGAATGTTTGTGTCACTCAAAACAGTGCTGAGGATAATGAGTGACACTAGATTTTTCGAGGATCTGTCTTTTTCCAGCTCTACTGCTCTTTTGATCCAACTGAGCCCCAGAGGCTGAACAGCTTAGTCAATTGTTTGCTAGAAATCAAACAATGGCTGAGTGAAAACACTATACAGCTAAATGTGGACAAAACTGAAACTCTGGTGATTGCTCCTGATGATAAGGTTCCAGGGTTGAGTCAGTACTTGGGTGACTTAGGTCAGTCTGTCAAACTGAGCCTGAGAAACCTGGGTGTTGTATTTGATAAAGACATGTCTCTTGTTCAACACTGCAGAAAACTGACCAGAAACTGTTTCCTTCAACTGAGAAAAATCTCTAAACTTAGGAAAATGTTGTCGGAACATGATCTGGAGCTTGTAATCCATGCGTTTGTTTCTTCTCGTCTGGACTATTGTAACAGTTTGTTTTCATGTCTTAACAAGAAGGATCTGTCTCGCCTGCAGTTGATTCAGAACTCTGCAGCGAGAATTCTAACCCGCTCTAGTAGAAGAACTCACATTTCTCCGATCCTTAAAACTCTTCACTGGCTTCCAGTTTCTTTCAGGATCAACTTTAAAATTCTGGTTCTTACTTTCAGATCTATTCATGGTCAGGCTCCTCCTTACATCACGGATCTGATCCAGCCTTACACGCCAGCTCGGGCTCTGAGGTCTTTGGATCAGAATCTACTTATGGTTCCACGCACACGGCTCAGGACCAGAGGAGAGAAATCTTTTCAGGCTGTTGCTCCTAAGCTTTGGAACAATCTTCCTCTCTCTTTGCGCTTGATGGAGTCTACTGATTCCTTTAAGAAACATCTTAAGACATTTCTATTTGTTCAGGCGTTTCCTTGATTTTCTGGAACTCCTGTGTTGTTCTTAGTATTATCTTGATCTTTAAAGTATGTACTTTTTTGAGTATTGTTTTGATTGTTAAAGCGCTTTGTGACCCTGGTCTGGAAAAGCGCTATATAAATAAATATTACTTACTTACTTACTTACTTTTACTGATGTTCTCTGGTGAAAATATTCATTGTCTACCTGGAAATTGGCTGATCAAATCGCAACCTGCGGGACAAAGATATGAACATCTGGGAGGTTCAAACTCTCTGGAGAGAACATCTCACTGGCACAATTTGATGCTGTTAGGAGTTCCACTGATCCAGAAGATACTTTCAAGGTCAGAATGATGATGATGATGGCAAAGCCAGATATCGGACATGATAACCTCTGAACTTGAATATACCCTTTCATAATGGTCTGAGGGTTCACTCGACTAAAGGTGTGCGAAGGGCATTATTGGACGAAACCAGTCACAATAAACAATTCAAACAATCCTGACCAGCTTTAAAAACATGTTATTTGGTATTTCTTTACATAGTCGTTGGCACGAGTTACAATTTTAAATCCGCTTGACCATCAGGACCCAAGTTTCCATGCCTCCCTTTGACCTCTGGGTGGTGGTGAGTTTTCTCTGCAGAATTCTGGACTTCCTCTTGGTAAGAGTCATCCAGGAGAGACTTAAATTACAAATCTGCTCCTAAACATCAACAGCAGTTCAACTGCGAGGAGGCCCCGGGACAAACCAAAGACAGACCAGAGAGATTGTATCTACTAGACAACCAAGAAAGACCACAAGGGTTTTTTGGGAAGAGGTAGTGTTGGTAAGTGGTAGAGAATATACTGTATAGTGGATGAATGCAGAGTGTATGCAGTCAAGTTGGAGCAGCCTACAAAACTATTAATCATATTCCTCAGCTAAAACTTAAAATGGAAACTCAATATTTACGTTAAGAGAGCCCAAGTTTAACAAATCTAATCTCAGAAGTGTGGATTTTTCTCAGGTAGGTCTTGGACCTCATTAAAATTAAAAAGAACGAAAAGCCCAGGATAAGTACAAAGTGGAGCAAACTGCCAGGATAGCAGTGTTTTTTAAACTCTAGCCATTCGTTTCTATAGGGAGTAGCATAACCGCCCCGGTCCACGATACTGAAGTGTCGCACTATAGCGCGCCTTGCTCTACCAGAAGTGAAAAAGCTGTACTGCGTTACCTTCGGTTCTCACTTGATCATGAGAAAATGTAATATCATACTCAAGTAAAAGGGGGACGATAAAAAGGAACCAGTTGATTTGGATCGACCCATCACATGTATTGCGCGGTTTTCTTGCCAAATTTCCACGTTACCGCAATTACAATCATCTCCTCAACAACGTTACATATCAGCTGAACTGATCTTTTTCACTGTTCATGTTACAGGAGAAGACAAATTAACCAAAACTGCATTCATGGTGATGTACGCAAAGAGGAAAAAGAAGAACAATGAAACAACAGAGCTCAAGCTTCCACTCAGAAAAGCAAATTGTCCCTCGCTAATTGTGACTCTCCGCTAAAGTTAGACCCCCTTAGATTGACGGACTTTTATAGTGATGGCCGGAAGTCATCAACGTGTCACTTAATAGTATTAGGGCAAATTGAAAATAAGGTTTAAAATAAGGGCTAAGAATTGACAGGCCTTTGAAACCTCAGCAAGGGTGTGAAGGACCTTGACATTAACCTTGAACGCTGTGATGTAATTTACTGGGTCGACGTGCCAACAGAACCAAGTGTCAGTAATCACAAAATATGTCTTTTCTGCTCCAGTTGGATATCATGGAGGCAGAAATAAAGTATGATTGACAAGGCTGATGTTTCTTTATGACCTAAAAAGGCCTTCAAAACCTAATCGTACGGGCCCTGAAGAATATCTGCCCAAGTTCTGTCAAAACGTGGATTAACCTGCCGTCTCTCTCTTCACAACAAATTGCTCTTGGAGAATGTTTTTTTTTTTTTTTTTTTTTAGCCTCCCCGCTCACACTCCGCTCTCCAAACAACGGCGCCGCTTTCCCGAGGTTGATGGCTGTCACCTTTGTGTGCTCAGCCTCTCTCTCGCCGTTCCAGCAATGCAAATAGCAGACCCGGTGAATATTCATGACCCGCTCGCGATGGAAAACGGAGAGAACAGGCGGCAGAAGGGAGCGAAGGAGGCGGTGATGGAGGAATGGCAGGGTAAAGAGGGAGGAGGGCGAAGACAGAGCTCTCTTGATAGAGTGACGGAGGAGTGAGTAAACTATGGGCCATTGTCGAGCTAATCTGGTGGGTTTCTACAGCCGGGTTCTGACGGGTCGAAGGGTTACCCGCGGGGGTGGAAGCAGTGTCGACTTCTGGTTTTGTTGGATCGTGTCAGTAGTTGATTTAAAAATGACGATACCTAATTTAAAAACAATTAAGTGGAGGCATAAGATGGAAAGGAAACAAGGTACTCAGCAAGGGAATACCCTCAGCAATTAAATCAATAAAACGTACTGTATATTTAGGATTTGTGTTACATCAAAGTGGCCTGGACTGGGAAATGTGGTATGTAGGAGAAAGTTCTAACCCCGGGACCAGGAGGTCTAAATGTCAGGATTACATTCACATGGCCGACAGATAGAAAAAAGTAAAAATAAAATAGCATGACCTGCAAAAAAAAAGACTACGCTGAATCAGCAAGATCTCTGAATTGGTTATAACAAGATGCTTATGTATTTGCATCTATGTATGTGATTGTATGCAGACGATGGTGTTCTATATGTGTGTGTCTCCTGGCTTTAAGATACTCTGTGCCAATGTTTGAGCATGTTTGTGCGTACAGATTATTTATATGGAATGAGGCTCTGAAAGAGAAGTTTTGTTTTTAGAGTTTGTGTTAAACTCATTCTCACAAGACAAGAGTCACATGCTAATGTTATTTCAGAGAAAATATGTTTTCTTTTTGTGAATGAAACATCTTTTAGGTTGTTATAATAAATAGAGTATTCTTTTTTTGTGGGCTAGTCATGGACTCCTACTGGTTCCCTGACCTGTGTTCGGGTACTGCTGCACTAGAACACCAGACGTTAGCTTCTATCTTAGCTAGCAACCTGAGTTAATACAATGTCAAATATTTGGAAAACAACATTTTCCAAGGTCCTGTTAATGTTTGATTATCAACAGAAAAAGTTCATGAAAGATTAGGGTTTGCAAATGGAAAAGAGTCGATGTCAAGATCGTCTACAGCGTTTTTAAACACCAATTCAACCGACCACCAATACTGTATATATATATATATCCATATATATCCATATATATATCAAGAAGATGGAATGAATCTCATGAAAGTATGGAGCCGTCTACGAAGTCGCAAGTATTCAAGCGTAAGCACATACGTTGTGTTGAATAAATGGAACAGATCAGTGTGAGTGCTGCTCCTTCCGAAGGTTGGAGAATAGAAGGACATTTGAGATGCACTTGTAGATGTAAGAGAAAGTGAAAGATAAAACCGAATTGTCAGACGAAATCACAAACCACGTTGTATATTTTGTTTTATCATAGAATCTTTAAATGTTGCTTCAGTTAAAGGGCAACTAATGTGAAGACTCCAACTTTCCTGACATGTTTCAAATGTTAAAGTCTTCCTCTCCAAGATGCAGTAAGTCCTTCATCATGACCATGTTTTGAACTTATTACTTCATAAAGTTCTCCCCCGTCTGAAATCTGGGCGAACGAGAGGTTACGATAGTCCATTATGACGTAATAATGGCTTCACTCTTCCTCCAGCCAGCTGTAATCACGCTCGCTTTCTTTATACAACAAGTCCTTTGGAAGTGGATACTTCCTGGATTCATGACACTCAGTGACGAACCTTGATGTTTGCCCAATCACTGCAGAGTGGGCGTGGTTATGGTAAACAAGATTTAATCTCCAGAAAAACAAAGTGTTTTCAGTGGGCGGGGCTTAAGATCATTTTCTTATGTCAATATTTCAATGAAAAGAGAGTTTGGACAAACAGACACTGATGATACAATAGAGTCCAACATATATTTAAGACACTTGAATTTTTGTTGGTCCTCTATAATACCATCTGGACTCACACTGCATTTGAAGGGTTCATTACTAGGTTAAAAGAGAGCTGAATTATCGTTTCTCCTTAGATTACTGCCATCTATGGTCCAGGGGAGCTCATTGCTCTTTCTAAAGCGATATTTCAAATGCTAAAAAAAGAACGCTATATCGATAAGCTAAACATAGGGCATTCAATTTGGGTTAGACAACAGAAAAATTAATGTATTTTAATCCCTTATAATTACCCTTATAAGGTAATCCCTTATACAATTATAGTATCGTCAAGATATTTGAGTTTTTTGTGTGACAGAAAGACACAAATCCCAGCAGCAAACAACTGATAAGGATTCATCAAGTTTACAACCTGAAAAAATAAAAATTCAATCTGCCTCCATCAACGTCCCAAATGCACCGACCGTTGCTGTCAGCAATCATCCCTCTAATTAACAAACCCAGCAACAAGCGCTCGCACTTGTAATCCGGCTTTCCTAACAAGGCCGATAATGATCACTCTGACCTCAAGCGTTTGCCCAAGAGAACCAGGCAGAGACGACTGTGAGCAGATACCAGACAAACTTGCTTTAAGAAATGGAAACGCTGAGCTTTTACTCCTTCAGTCTTTTTTAATATTTAAGTGTTTGGGAAGGCAAACTAAAAGAAACAAAAACAAGTGTTTTTAGTAGGAAACATATTGATATTCAAATTGAAGTACATTTTTTTAGATGTATTTTTTTAAGCTGTACATTGAAATGATGGCGCTTTAGCTCTGAAGTGTGGTATAACTGAAAGAAAACATATTCATGATTCAGTTTATTTTGCAAAAAGTGCTTTCTCAGTAGTTTAAATAGTTTAAGAATGTATCGACCAATCAGGAGATTGAATTTTCAGGTGCAGGCGGACGATCAATACACTTAAATATAATGAAGTAATCAAATTATTGTACATTTTAAAATGATGACACACAACTTTAAGGTGATACTCTTACTATAAAAGATGATTTGGATTTTTAACAAATGTCTCAGTAGTTGAATTTAGAAGTAAAAAGATTAAATTTAGAGGAAAGTACATGTAAAATGTAAAATGTTTTCTGTGTGAAGTTTCACGTTTATTTGTTTGTAAAAAAAAAAAAAGAAAAGTTTTATACGTTTTTAATAAACACAAAAAAGCTGCTGTCATGACACTTGTTTCTAAAGTAAAGATAAGTCATAATATTATTACTTAGTTAATGTATTTCTTTTTCTCAATTATCCAAATATCTCAAACTCGGTTGCAAAATGGATTAAAATTTGAAATTACAAGATGAAAAAAGACAATTTTATTAAACATTTTTGAATATTTTGCAAAGATGTGTGAGTCTAAAGAAATGATAAAACAAAGTCTATAAACTTTTTGATTATATTAGAACACTTTAGGAACATCATTCTGAGTCAAAGGATTGGCCAGATTTGGCCCCTAAACCAAGGGTTTGACACATTTAAAAGATTCACTCTGAAGTAAAAGTTATTAAAGTAAAAGCAAAACTATTGAAATCATTCAGAAAAGAAACAGACTCAGACAGAGTTATAATTAAAACTCTTAAAGGGTCAATATATCTTTTTAAAAATGAATAATTCCTCTATTCAAATGAAAATTACTTTCCGACAGCAGCGTTGCTAAAAAAAAAAAAAAAAAAAAGAATGTTTTTCACGGTTTGAAGGCATTTCATCCCACGTTGGACTGGATTTCACATTTAATTAGAAAACCTCGAAGATAAAGCGGCGACTGACTGGAGCGTTATTTTTTAATTTCAAATATAAATCGCCGTCGGCCATGTTGGTGGAAACCGCCGCCTTAACTCCATCCTGTCCGTCGCTCCCGTCGTCGCCATACCTGCCCCGGTCGGCGTGCGCCTCCATCGCTTCGGCAGTTTAGCGTAATCGCGTGGCGGCGGTGTGATGGCGCACACTCAAGGCGGATCATGTCCGACACACACTTACGAGGCAGAGACGCCTTCCACTTAAAGCTCATTACACGTATAACACGGGAGGTTTTTTATTGACGGGAGCTGTCGGTCGGAATAACGCCGCGGTTAAACAGGGAGGGAAGTGATGGGAGTTGGTGAGAGATGACACAAAAGGAAACAGGAATTCGTGTCGCACGCTTCGGTGATAGCTTTGAGGGCTGTGAGCGGAGGAGCCTCGAGAAATAACTGAAACACTTGACAACTGGTTTTAACACAAATATTAGCTCAGGAATCCTGACACTTTCCCTTCTTGCATCCATTCCATCCAATTAGGTGACACGTTGATGACTTCCTGCCGTCACCATAAAAGTCAGTCAATATAAGGTGGTGGTCTAACGTTAGTGGAGAGTCAAAATGGAAGATCGGAGAAGGAAATTTGCGTCTTTTTAAAGTGGACAAAAAGAGTTTAAATCTTCTTCTTGAATTCATGAATTTTCCCTCTTTGCAAGGGTTTCCAACGGTTTATACAATGGTCGTGTGAAAGTTCAATGATTGGGAAAATGTTGGCATGTTGCTGGTGCTCAAAATGACCATCTGGATCCACAAACTGAAAACAGAAACTGTTTCCTTCAACTGAGAAAAATCTCTAAACTTAGGAAAATGTTGTCGGAACATGATCTGGAGCTTGTAATTCATGCGTTTGTTTCTTCTCGTCTGGACTATTGTAACAGTTTGTTTTCATGTCTAAACAAGAAGGATCTGTCTCGCCTGCAGTAAATACAAAACTCTGCAGCAAGAATTCTGACCCGCTCAAGTAGAAGAACTCACATTTCTCCGATCCTAAAAACTCTTCACTGGCTTCCAGTTTCTTTCAGGATCAACTTTAAAATTCTGGTTCTTACTTTCAGATCTATTCATGGTCAGACTCCTTCTTACATCACTGATCTAATCCAGCCTTACACCCCAGCTCGGGCTCTGAGGTCTGTGGATCAGAATCTACTTATGGTTCCACGCACACGACTCAGGACCAGAGGAGAGAAATCTTTTCAGGCTGTTGCTCCTAAGCTTTGGAACGATCTTCCTCTCTCTTTGCGCTTGATGGATCTACTGACTCCTTTAAGAAACATCTTAAGACGTTTCTATTTGTTCAGGCTTTTCCTTGATTTTCTGGAACTCCTGTGTTGTTCTCAGTATTATCTTGATTTTTAAAGTGTATATACTTTTTTGAGTAATGTTTTGATTGTTTAAGCGCTTTGTGACCCTGGTCTGGAAAAGCGCTATATAAATAAATATTACTTACTTACTTACTTACTTACAAACTCTTTGAAGGATTCATCCTTCCATCGTAATAAAAATCTGGAAGTTCTCTTTAGTCAATCAACTCTACTGGCACTTGCTGTACTATCTAGTCTTTCAACAGTATTTCGAATTCTATTTGGTACAAATAAATTTGCTGTAGAAAACATAATTTAAAAAACTCTTTTTGTATAAATTGTTATTTCTGTATAGAGTTCTAGGATAGCCATGATTTCCAAAAATAATTCTAGTGATTAAAAATGCATCTATTAATGTTGATCAAATACATGTAAGACAATGATATTTAAAAATAAAAATAATCAAATTTTATGGATGGAAATTAGTGACTTGGCAGAGGTCTGCCTCCTTAGAGTGCGTAACACTGACACCTTAAGTATCAATATATGTGTAAAGGATTACATTTCTTTATTTATTTGATTTTTAATACGTGGTAGTCGTGAATGGGTTAATGTAGAGATTTATTTGAATATTTAGATCGCCTGGGGAAGAGCTAGTTTCAATCATTTTTCTTCCTTATGAATTTTACAGTGGTCCGATTCAAGCTTTTCATCTTGAGCATTCAAAACAACGGGTATCGCCTGGGTTCCAATTGACCATCTGGATCCACAAACTCTTTGAAGAATGAATCTCTGTATCGACATAAAAAGTCTACAGCACTATAATTCTACAAACACTACTGCCACACAGGCCTATAAATAGTATTTCAAATGCTGAAAGTTATGTAGATAAAAAGAATGTTTGCAAAAATTACAAGGTTTTTGGAAAATAAAGCATAATTTGTGATCTAATCACAAGTGGAAAATTTGGATCTCTGGGGATAAATATCGGCCAAAACAAGGTGTACAAGATTACCATCTGGATCCAAAAACTTTTTTAAGAATTAGTCTCCATCTCGAGATAAAAATCGAGAAGTTCGACCGTCCGATCGACTCTACTGCCACCTGCTGTACTAGCAATCATATCAAACAGTATTTCAAATGCGGAAAATTATATGAATTAAATTAATGTTTTGCAATGATTATCTCTTTTTCTAGAATAAAAAAAAGTTAGTTAATAATTAAAAATGTGTTATCATCTTTCAACAATAAATCCAGTGCTTAAAAATCTATCCATTTTATTTATTCATTCAAAAATAATGACATTTTAATAATGGAAATTGGTGACTTGGCAGAAGTCTGTGTCTTTTTAGTGCTTTTGTAGCTTTTGAGACACATGTTTTAATACTGGAACCCAAAAATATTAAAGGTTTGTACAAATAGGCTTTTTAAATTTAATTTAATAATTTAATATTTAGTCATCGTGAAGGGGTTGGTGTGAAAATGTATTGGAAATTAAGCTAACATTAGCATTAAAGAGCGGAGGAAATTAGTTTTAAAATACTTTGTACTCATGCTGACTGTACTTGAGGTACTCTCACTCGTTCTCCTCATGTCGACGACACATTTGCAACAGAGAGGAGATGAAGATGAAGCAGAGAGCAGCTAGCACGGATCAAGGTTTCTCGATAAGCTAAAAGGAATCACCGAGTCTCATTAAAAAATAAAGCGAATCAGGGCGACTTATTAAAAAAAACTCTCTGAAGTATCACGTTTTTTTTTTACTCTATGTTCATTCTCGGCTGTCGCTCCGACTCCTTCCTCGGCTTCTCATTTTCTCCGTTTTCCTTTCGCCTCGGATCGCTGGTGAATATTCATGAGGTTGTTTGTTTGCATCCGCGGCTCCTCAAAGAGGCTGAGTACACAAAGGTGACAGCCATCAACCTCCGGAGGCGGCGGCGAAGAAGTGATATGAGCACCGGCGGATAGAGGAATAAGCAGAGATGATAGAGAAAGGGAGTCACAGGGAAGTGGAATGAGACGGATGACAGATCTCCAGGTGGAACTTCGCCGCGAGGTGTGACCGACTGTATTTCCAAGAGCCTGGAAGACCTCGATATGTAGATGTGTGGATCAGGAAAAACATATTTATGTCACACGATGAGTGAAAAAAGGGGCAAATAAATAGATTAATATATATATATATATATATATATATATACATGTATATGCTTTAGAGGAAAATATTCTTTATTTACATTCACACAATGAGTGAAAAAAGGGACGAATAAATAGATTAAATATAGTAGGATTGACATTTTTTTTATATACATAGATATACTTTTGATGAAAATATTCTATATTTATATTCACACGTGGATATATCTTGGATAAAAGGGAAATAATAAAGGTAAATGTAAAAATAATTTAGTAAAAATTCCATGTAAAATAAAATTGATGAACATTTAAATAAAATAACTTGGAGGGTTAACTTTTGCCACATATTTCCACTCAAATTATAAATATTATTATTTTTTGTATTTACAAGTAACATTGCCAAAGCAGCATCAAATAATCCAACCTAAGCTTTGTGGATCCAGAAATACCTCCACAAATTAAACCTTGATCCTCAATCAACTAAAAATATATTAAAAATTCAGTTTTTGAGTTATTTAGCATGAAAATACAGATGACAACACAATCTTCTTGGCAGCGGTTATGGCAGATAAAAACAGACAGTAAAAGGAAGTGATGATCAGGAATAAACGCAGTAATTACTTGATACACAGTATGTACAGTATATATTTTTTGTATACTTTATTTTTACGTGAAGTTTTTGTTATTTTCTCCCTGGAAAAAGGTTTATTAATATCCTTAAAAATAAAACATGGAAGAAGTAAAAAGAAAGTAGATAATGTCTCATTACAGCACCTGAAGAAGAGCCAATTGCACCAGAGATAGGACTTTGGGCTGTCCTGGACTAACACAGGGAATTACATGGATTCATATTTTGGTAAATCCTTCTTACTCACTGAAGAATAAACAAGTCGACCAATGAGAAAACGTAGCCTTCTCACCTGAGTGTGAACTGCTCTGCGTAGGAGTGGGTTCTCATGAAGATCCCGAATGCCACTGTTCTCCCGAGCCGAACCGGACTCGGAGGAACAAGGACCTCGACGTTGTCGTCCAGCCTCAATCTGGTCCCCTTCGACTTGGTCACCTGACCCACGCTCAGTTGAACCGAGCCAGCGTTCATCATGTCCTGAAGACCTCCCTCCGTGGCAGCCCCCCACTGTCCCGCCAGTCCTCCTACAGGACTTGGACTCTTCCACAGCTCGTTCACGTAGGATGGACAATCTCGACTGCTGCCTTCTACTGGAATAACGGAGTAATAAACATCCACTGAAGGCAGGGTAACTTCAGCTGGTCTCCTTCTCATCTGGGGAGACGAAAACCATGCCAGGGGGAGTTCCAGTCGGACCACGCAGATGCCGGAAGGTCCAATGAGTTTGCACCCAGCGGAAGGGGCGGCCTCATTGGGGTCTCGGACAGCTATGGCCCTCATACAGGGCAGGAGGCGCGGAGGTAACAGGTCGGACTCATCCCAGCGTCGGCCCACCAGATAGAACAAGACCTGTGGATAGAAAATATTAAAGTACTTTAGGGTAAGGGTTAGGGCTAGGGTTAGGGCTAGGGTTAGGTTAGGTTAGGTTAGGTTAGGTAAGGTAGGGTAGGGTAAGGTAAGGTAAGGTAAGTTAGGGTTAGGGGTGGTTTAGGGATGGTTTAGGGATGGTTTAGGGTTAGGGTTAGGGTTAGGGTAAGGGTAAGGGTAAGGGATAGAAATAGGGATAGGGATAGGGATAGGGATAGGGATAGGGATAGGGATAGGGATAGGGATAGGGATAGGGATAGGGATAGGGATAGGGATAGGGATAGGGATAGGGAGAGGGATAGGGAAAGGGAAAGGGATAGGGATAGGGATAGGGATAGGGATAGGGATAGGGATAGGGATAGGGATAGGCTTAGGGTTAGGGTTAGGGTAAGGGTAAGGGATAGGGTTAGGGTTGGGAGATTTTACGAGTCAAGGCTTGCCTGAATCCAGGGTTGTTCCGATCCCACCTCCGACACAACCACGTGAGCTTTGACCTTCCAGTTCAGGGTCACCTGGTTGGTCAGCGGCAACAGATGTGGCGTAGGGCCCTGGAGAAGCTCCGGCGGAACCTGCT